>NC_091243.1:7898318-7938318 GCF_040958095.1 Procambarus clarkii | reverse complement strand
GATGGAAATGCACATCAGCTTTACTGGGGGGACGTAAAACCTGGCTCCTCTCACTCCCCTCTCTCTCTCTCTCACACATTGTGCCTCTCTTTCTCTGTCTCACTTTCCCTACTCCTCTACTTATCCCTGCTACTACTTTCTCTACCTCTACTTGATCCTATACTTTCCCTGCTCCTGCCTTTTCCTGCTTAATACTCTGTTAATCTTACAGGAGAATACTAGTATTAACTCTGCTCTCTTTCATCCCACTTTAAGTCATCCAACGCCTCTCTTCCCTACTCTAGTCTATATCTCCGTCAGTCTCATTCTCCTCCATCGACTCCCATCCCCTCTCTGACTCTAGTAGCCCCCTCCCATGTTTCCTACTCCCATCCCACCAGCTGGCTCCCTTCCCATTCATCCGGTCACCCCAGTATCATCCTCATCCCTCCCTTCATCACCTTGCTCACCGCTGCCATAGCGATGGTGCACCGTGAACCCATACAACCATACAGTCACCACCATACTGTCACTGGCATCACCATACTGCCACTGTCACCATCATATTGTCATCGTCATCACCATATTATCACTGTCACCATCACACTATCACTATCAACTTTCGACTCCATTACCTCTCACAGCGTCAACTTTAAAGTGACAACATTAATCATTTATTTTGTCAGGTGACAGGTAGCCTGGGTATGTATACACGTTAGGCTTATATGGAGGGTCATCCGACCTATTGATCACTTCCCCCCCCCCCCTAAGATGCAACTTCACAACAGTTGACTTCGGAGTACCTATTTACTGCTAAGTGAACAGAGTCAGTGAAAGTTACAGTGCCCAATCGGGATTCGAACCCTTGATTTCCGACTGTGAGCCATGAACGAACCCAACTGTGATACCGAGATCCTTCACCGGAACAGATAGGACCAACCAGAGACAATCAACAAACCCCAACAAGGCATCAAAAGGCATATTCACAACAGTAACTTAGAATGGGATCTCCCTGAATCAATTTACACCAAAACAAAACAAAAAAGTGTCAAATCCTACAAATAATTTACCCAAATAGTGCAGCACTCCATTGGCCTCCAACATCCAACTGTAACGCAGCGATTTTGTAGAACCTGACCCGTCTGTGATCGCTACTCTCAACACCCAACTGCCTACCACATCCTGGCTACTCCCAACACCCAACTGCCTACCACATTCTGGCTACTCCCACACCCAACTCCCTACCACATCCCGGCTACTCTCAACACCCAACTGCCTACCACATCCTGGCTACTCCCAACACCCAACTGCCTACCACATCCTGGCTACCACCACCTCAACACAACTGTCGCATCAAGTAACTCCTGAAATGTTGCACTGCCAGAGCCCCGTACAACGCTAGACTTGTCCCCATACAACTAAGGCAGCCGAGAGAGCAAAGGGGCGAGCGGCCACGAGGACGAGCTGGAGGTCTTCAGCGCCTCCATGGAAAACGTCAATAAATCAATACCTCGCCACCTCCGCCCCGCCCACGCTCTCTCCCCTTTGACCTTCCTCACTGGGTGGCAGCGTGACCTTGTGCGTGTAGCGGGTGGTGGCCGGGGGGGGTGAAGGTCGTGTGTGACCATGTGTACGTGCTCCTGCTTACCGCACACATCAAGAGGACGGGGATTGTCGAGATGGCTAGGAAAACGCAGGGATGTAGTGGCCCGGGATAATCTAATTGACCGTGTTGTGTGTGAGAAAGTAACTCAGTGGGCCGGCAGCGTCCACTCTCAGGTAACCTGCAGGTGGTTTCTTGACCCCAGGTCACGTCTTAGGTGAGACGTCTTCCCTGGAAACACAAACCGAAACTGTCTCTATTTTCTGCTTGTTACAGCTTGTAATAAAGTTGTTACATCTTGGCTTAACGTGTTTATGACGTATTAGAACGTTGTTACAACTTGATATATTGGTTGTTATAACTGGTTAGGAAGTGTTAAAACTTGTTCGAACGTTGTACCAACGTCGTAGTTTCAGTGTGTGTTTGGCGGGTTAGCTGTTTATAGACAGCCCACTTATCTATAAACAAACCCTCGTTCTCTGATGATTTGTTTCGTTCTGGAGCCCGGACATTTCGTTCTGATTAGCTAAATTTAAAACAACAACATCTGACGATAAACACGATATATATTACATAGTTATGCTGTCAGAAAAATCATAACACTGAGTGTTGAATCGGATATATGGGTTTAGTAGACCCTCACTGATTGGTTATACTGAAACCTCTGATACAGTCGTTAGTCATCAGGTGGACTGAATCTTGACCTATGGAGCATCCTTGTGTCAGGCAGGGAGACCTCGGTCCAGATTCACGAAAGCACTTACGAACGTGTACATCTTTCCTCAATGTTTGACAGCGTTGGTTACATTTATTAAACAGTTTACAAGCATGAAAACTTCCCAATCATCTGTTGTTATTGTTATAAACAGCCTCCTGGTGCTTCGGAGCTCATTAACTGTTTAATAATTGTAAACAAAGCCGCCAAAGACGGAGAAAAGATGGACACGTTCGTAAGTGCTTGCGTAAGTGCTTTCGTGAATCTGGCCCCTCATCTCTCCAGCCCCCCCCCCCCCCTCCTCCCCCAGCATAGTGTTGCAACACCTTCACGCTGAGTTGTGAGTGGGTTTCAAGGGCATACATGTCCTAGTTAGACTTGCAGCTGACCTTATCTTAGAATGTCGCCAGATAAAGTGTTTTTTTATATAGATAAGTGTTCATGTAGTATTTTAAGTTATATTTTACTTTTCATTTCAAAAGTCAATCATTTTCCTTTTAAATCAGGCGGAAAAATTCCTTTTAATCTAATCTTTTAATCTAATTTAATTTAAATTCTTTTTAAATCACATCATGTGTTGCGCCATTATCAACTGCAGCCATCGGTTTTTGTGAGCTTGCTGACATAAGCCCAACCACTTAGGCTGGACGATAGAGAGAAAGTCTCGCGTCCTGCAGGTCTGCGTTCAATCCCCGACCGTCCAATTGATTAGGGCACCATTCCTTCTCCATCCCATCATAAATCCTTATTCCCTTATGGTAATGGCTTAGTGCTTTCTCCCGACCTTGCTGCTCTAAATCTCTCCCGCTGAAGAGTGTCTAATCGATTCTTGACTAATCTAACGTTACTTTAGCCAGTTTAACCTTTCTAGGGTTAACTATAACCCCACTCATATATAAAATCTAACCGTTCCCCGATCTACCTAATCAGTCACTAACATACCTAGCCTTCCGCTGGCCTAACTAACCTTCCGATGACCTACCCAACCTTCCCCTGGCCTAACTCCCCTTGCTCAAGCCACGGGACTTGACTACCTGGTTGATGGGGTTCTGGGAGTTCTTCTACTCCCCAAGCCCGGCCCGGGGCCAGACTTGACTTGTGAGAGTTTGGTCCACCAGGCTGTTGCTCGGAGCAGCCCGCAGGCTACAGGACTTGACCAAGACACGGGATTTAGCCAAGACAAGGGATTGGGCCAAGCCATAATAATACTGACCTGCTTGGCGAGCGGAGATCCCGGGTGGATGGCGACTACGAGCAGTACTCCAAGCAGGGCGTTGAGCAGGGAGGTGGCCAGGAAGTAGAAGATGGTCCGCACCACTATGCGACCGTTCATACGCGCGTTCAGGCTTGCCGAACCTAAGAAACGGACGTACACACAACGCAGAGTTAACGTACGTCAAACAGATGGCTTGCAACTGAAAATTTTTATGTTTTTATTTATTTTTTAATATTTTTATACTTTCTAGTAAATTGCCTCTTCGAATTTGTGTACGATATATCTGCGTCAATATCGTTTTCGTCAGCAGCAAGGCTGTCAGTCAGTCAAGGCTGCTGACATCAGTCAAGTGGTTGGCACTTATAAATTGTTATTGGCTCTTGTGCCTTATGAACCCGTTCAGTGAAACCGAACACGAAACTGTTCGGTTGCACCAGTTTCCTCAACTTCAAGCAAACAATACAATTCCATTCAATAAAATAGATGCAAGATGTATATATACAGTATAATACCTATGATATTTACAACACAAAATGTTATACAAGACAGTACGATACAAAATACAACACAACAGGCGTCATGTTATTAAGGACATATTAACCAATACAATACAATACATTCCAATACATCACATAACACAGTGTAGCATTGTAAATTGCGCTGTTACAGTATGTTACATTGCATTACAACAATAAAGAATGCTCAAAATATAGTACAATGGAATATTATACACTGACATGAACATCAGTTTATACACTGCAGAAAGTTGTAAGGTGACGTGAGTAAGAGAGATGAGGTGTGTAAGGGAGTAAGTGTGTAAGAGATGTAAGTAAGAAGTAAGAAATAAGTAAGTAAGTAAGAAGAGAAGTACGAGACAAAGTGTTTGTGTGTCACTCTTGCTTCGCGGAGAAGCAAGAGTGACGAGAAAATTGTTGAAGAGAATTGAAAAAAAACTGAGTTACAAAAATCCATTTAGAGGAATTACGAGGTCAAGTTAGCCTCGTCCCCCGTCCTAAACAAGGCGTCCCTACACAAGTCAAACAAGCTAGTTTAGCCTTGTCCCAAAACAGTCACCGCCCCGCTCCTGTGGCAGGTAAGTTCACTACGGGCTCACCATAGCCCGTGCTACTTGGAGCTTTCTCTTTTTATTCCCAGTAGCTGCTGAATCTAAAGGGCTGTCCACGTGGTCACCTATCCAGTCCCTGACCTTGATCCACTGATTGTAGCACTATTTTGATTATATTCTTTTTTCATTCCTTGATAATTCATTGTCTTATCTGCCACCTAGGTAACCATTTGACGGTATCATATTATATATTATACATAAGTATATGTTATATATATATATATATATATATATATATATATATATATATAATGTATATTATATATTGTATAACTTTATATATTATGTGTGTGTGTGTAAATTACGAAGCAATTAACACGATACAAATAAAGTGAGAATATCTGACTACCAAAGAAACTGAAGATGTATTGATTAATACGAAACTATTTTGGGAATTTCCTATCTCCTTTTCCTTCGTTTGGAGACACTCTGAAGGCGCTCAGATCTTCACACTCATTTTTTTTTAAATTGTGATTAGTAGTGTGACGTAGTCGACTAGACTAAAGCCTGCATCTGTAAACACCCAGACGCATGGGTTCGAATCCACATCACGGCTCCTGTGGATTTCCTCGTTGATATATCACGATAATGTGATTTATCTGTGTAGAAATATATATATATATATATATATATATATATATATATATATATATATATATATATATATATATATATATATATATATATATATATATATATATATATATATATATAGGTATATTGTGGTTAACAGTGAAGCCACTGTGAACAGTGGCTTCACTGTTATCAAACTATATAAAGACGTCGATTATACTGTTAAGTCACTTTAGTCAAACCAACCAAAATGTCTTGCAATTCAGCTAGATTATGTGGAGCCCAGTAGCCAAATCTTAGCCGAATTTACTGGTTCTATGCTGCAGACAGGGTAAGCTCTTATCAGGATCTGGCCCTGCGTTTCTGAGGTACACACACACACACACACACACACACACACACACACACACACACACACACACACACACACACACACACACACACACACACACACACACACACACATCCCCTTTTTAGTGTCAGAGTGGTTGACAAATGGAATGCATTAGGAAGCAATGTGGTGGAGGCTGACTCCATACACAGTTTCAAGTGTAGATATGATAGAGCCCAATAGGCTCAGGAACCTGTATACCTGTTGATTGACGGTTGAGAGGCGGGACCAAAGAGCCAAAGCTCAACCCCCGCAAGCACAACTAGGTGAGTACAACTAGGTGAGTACACACACACACACACACACACACACACACACACACACACACACACACACACACACACACAGACACACACACACACACACACAGACACACACACACACACACACACACACACACACACACACACACACACACACACACACACACACACACACACACACACACACATACACACACACACACACACACACAGTAGAGGTCCGTGCTCCTGCTGGAGGATGGGAGGGGCAGCATATCTTGTCTCCCTCAGTCAAGAAGACCTTGGGAAATTCTCTCCTGGCCACAGACAATGGCAGTTTAACCTCGATTCGTCGTCGCCTTGACCTTCACGTTATGCCGCGTGACCCACAAACACAGTTCCGCCTCTTCAATAAACTCCGTGTTCAGGATATGTGGTGACCTTCCACTTACGAAGATGAGTGACCTTCATAAGCTTTGCACTCGTGTGTCTCCCTATCTGCTGCGTGTCATTCCTGGCATCGCTAGTTACCACAATTTTGATTGTCAGGCATGCAAAGAGGCATACATACATACATACATATGTATGTATGTATATTACATACATACATACATATGTATGTATGTATATTACATACATACATATGTATCTATGAAATGGAGTAATAATGTTCTTCCTGAAAAGTCTTAGATGAAAAATGGAGTCTAACAAGGAATTACTTTTAGACTATTTCTACGCATAAAAACACACATTGAAGTAGAAACCTCTGCATATGGAGGAATAAAAAGGGAACAGGTGAACAGGTGAATAAGTGAGAATAAATAAATTAAAATAAATATAATATATATAATAAAGTAGGAGAGGCTCAAGAAGGCCGATATACAGACAAGTGTAACACAGACAGTACTAAAATAATATAGCCGAGGCGTCTGAGTAAAACCGTCTGTGATCCCCTGTAATCCTTTCTGCGCTACTGCTGAAAGGATAAGTATAGGGTGCACAATAAACTACCACTCACAGGATTAGTATGGGGAGCACAACAAACTACCCCCCTCACAGGATCAGTATGGGGAGCACAACAAACTACCCCCCCCTCACAGGATCAGTATGGGGAGCACAACAAACTACCCCCTCACAGGATCAGTATGGGGAGCACAACAAACTACCCCCCTCACAGGATCAGTATGGGGAGCACAACAAACTACCGCTCACAGTATAAGTATGAGGTGCACAACAAACTAGCCAGCCTCGTCAACAAGAAAAAATAACATCAGCCACCACACTGAACACACTCCAAAGGTTCCTGCGTGAGGGGCCACACACGGCCTATCTTACCTGCTATGAGTGACGCAATGATGAGGGGCAAGATCATGAGTTTAAGCATCCGGATGAAGAGTTCGCCAGGGTAGGAGATGAGCAGGATGGTGGTAGAGTCCGGCCCCACCGCGCGCAGAGACAGTCCTGTGACGGATGACCCAAGATAACACAGTAAGATTTAATGGACCGTGTCTGGTAGAGACTGTTCAGGAATCTCGTCCTCGTCTCTCTCAGAGCAGCCAGATTCAAGATAACTAAGTGAAAACTAAGTTATCACAAATGTAAACTGCTTATCTTGAAGAACACTGGAGGTGCTGTTTACGGAACTCATAATGTAACATTTCTGTCAACCGCCCACATAATAATGGGGCGCATAATAGGGTAATTAGGCTCGGCAATTAACTGGGGATTGAGAACGCTTCACGTTCGCCCTTACGTCCCAGGTAGTCTGGGATAGCCATCAGGGGAGATATGGCAGGTATGAATGTCTGCTATTTTAAGCAGTTGTATGATGGGTATGTCTTCCATTATGGGTAGTTGTATGATGGGTATGTCTTCCATTATGGGTAGTTGTATGATGGGTATGTCTTCCATTATGGGTAGTTGTATGATGGGTATGTCTTCCATTATGGGTAGTTGTATGATGGGTATGTCTTCCATTATGGGTAGTTGTATGATGGGTATGTCTTCCATTATGGGTAGTTGTATGATGGGTATGTCTTCCATTATGGGTAGTTGTATGATGGGTATGTCTTCCATTATGGGTAGTTGTATGATGAGTATTTTATTTAAATCTCAGTATTATGTACATATGGTATAATACACTATGAACCTCGAAGGCCATCATAATAAACGACTGAAAGGCGGATCTCAGGAGCTTAAACTCACCCTACAAGCACATATGGTTTGTAAAACAAAAAACAAAAAATGGTTTGTCATGAGCTCATGAATGAGCTCATTCTCTCGCAGACCCTGTTAGGTAAACAGTAATAGGAGAGCACTGTGGAGTAGAAGAACTCCCAGAACCCCAACAATCAGGTATGAAGCAGGTATCTCACCGAGGGCGACGCCGAAGAGGACCCCGGAGAAGGTGATGAGTAGCAGGAGGTTCTTGCGCACCCAGCCCCACCGCATGTCCGTGACGCGTACCGGTGACATCTTCTGGTCTGTCGAGGAGGAGAAGAAGTCTGTGTTAGTGGGCTGCGGGAGGGACTTTGTCAGTGATCACTGTAGGTCCCACGGCTGAGGGGCTGGCTACACGCCCACCAAAGCGGAAGGGCGGAGTCCTACCCACCGCACTATGGGCGCCCACAATAAGGAATAGGTCCAGAGACACCTATAACCGGTATACAACTCCCTGGAAACACAAACCGAAACTATCTCTATTTTCCGCTTGTTACAACTTGTAATAAAGTTGTTACATCTTGGCTTAACGTGTTTATGACGTATTACAACGTTGTTACAACTTGATATATTGGTTGTTATAACTGGGTAGGAGGTGTTAAAACTTGTTCGAACGTTGTTACAACGTCGTAGTTTTGGTATGTGTTTGGCGCGCTGGGACTTCAAGCCTTCCCTGGAGCACCACTGAGTACAGAGGTGTTTAGGGTGATCTATACGGCCTACCCATTCAAATCGCAGCACACTATAATGTGGGTAATAACATTTGAGTCACTTGTACCACCAGACCAGCAACACCTCAGGGCTTACCACGTCCCAACCACTTGGGCTGGACGGTAGAGCCACGGTCTCGCTTCATGCAGGTCGGCGTTCAATCCACGACCGTCCAAGTGGTTAGACACCATTCCTTTCCCCCCGTCCTATCCCAAATCCTTATCCTGACCCCTTCCAAGTGCTGTATAGTCGTAATGGATAGGTGCTTTGCCCTGATAATTCCCTCCCCTCAGCTCTAACCACAACACCATGAGTATCTATACCAGAGGTTTACTTCTTTTAACCTTTTTAAGATCACAGACATCCTAATGGTTTACCCAATATGCTCCGGAACCCCCCTTCAAGAAACACAAAATCCTTACCAGCAGGCTGATTAGGTATCAGTATGCCTTCATAAACTGTCAGAATCTAAATTTACCTTGTATATGAATAGCTAGAAACAGTACAGCTGAAATAGAATAAAAACAATTGCATGATATTTAGAATTTAGAAAAAAAGAATTTAGAAAAAATGGTTAAAACACAAATGCACAAGTTAGCTACATCTAGTCAGGTTTTCCCCTGGCGTTTATTGTGTAATCAAAACATAATCTATTGAGGTACAGTTACTAACGGTGATAGATAATTCTAATCTAACACTTTTGCAGTCGATCAGAGATGGTTTCATAACCCCCCCCCCTATTATTTTGTTCCCACACCCCCTGGTTTATAGAGTGATAAGAACAGTGTCATATCACTGAACATCACTGGTGGTTAGGATGAGGATTGAGACTGGTAAGCACGATAAAAATCTTCAATAATATAATACCACTTGCCCCAAGCCTCAACTGAGCTGTCTTGATTTTCTCTCTCTCTCTCTCTCTCTCTCTCTCTCTCTCTCTCTCTCTCTCTCTCTCTCTCTCTCTCTCTCTCTCTCTCTCTCTCTCTCTCTCTCTCTCTCTCTCTCTCTCTTCTTCCTATTTTGACTATTTGAACATCCTGACCCTCTTCTGTAACCCAGATCTTTGTTATTCTAAATTCATTTGTCTTCCGTGTCCCAATCCAAGCATTGACTGATTGACTGTCTCTCTGTCACTCTGTCACTCTGTCACTCTGTCACTGTCTCCCCCTCTCCCTCCCTCCTTCACTCACTCACTCACTCACTCACTCACTCACTCACTCACTCACTCACTCACTCACTCACTCACTCACTCACTCACTCACTCACTCACTCACTCACTCACTCACTCACTCACTCACTCACTCCCCCTAGCACCCTCGCCCCATAGATATAATGGTGGTGTTAGGCGTCACGTTCCGATCTGGTTATAGCACCCGTTCATCAGACCTTAAATAAACACAAGGAGTGACGTCGTAGCAGGAATTTCCTGCCCTGCCCAAACGCTTCTCCAGACACACTCAAGTTCAAGCCTCGCGCAACAATGAACTTGAGGAACCGCATACACACAGGGAAACCAATATGGCGTCTTGGTCTTCCTTCGGCTGTATCCCCTCGGCTGTATCCCCTCGGCTGTATCCCCTCGGCTGTATCCCCTCGGCTGTATCCCCTCGGCTGTATGATACATAACACCGGCTACAGCCCAAGACTGTGTTATTCTTGGTACTGACGGACCGTCGCCTGTCACCAGCGCATAGTTACGTCACACACGATGGTAACACATGGTGCCAGTATGGTGATATTCTGGTGCTGGCGGCTGTGTCGTGTCATGAGGATGAACCCATGGATTACGTGGGTTAACCCATGGATCACGTGTCTTAACCTATGGATCACGTGTCTTAATCCATGGTCCACGTGTCTTAATCCATGGATCACGTGTCTTAACCCATGGTCTACGTGTCTTAACTCGTGGATCACGTGTCTTAACCCATGGATCACGTGTCTTAACCCATGGATCACGTGTCTTAATTCATGGATCACGTGTCTTAACCCATGGTCCACGTGTTTTAACCCATGGATCACGTGTCTTAACCCATGGATCACGTGTCTTAACCCATGGATCACGTGTCTTAACCCATGGATCACGTGTCTTAACTCATGGATCGCGTGTCTTAACACATGGTCTACGTGTCTTAACCCATGGATCACATGTCTTAATCCATGGTCTACGTGTCTTAACCCATGGATCACGTGTCTTAACACATGGTCTACGTGTCTTAACCCATGGATCACGTGTCTTAACCCATAGATCACGTGTCTTTACCCATGGGTCCACGTGTCTTATAACTCCTTATCTCTCTCTCTTTCTTCTCTCCTTATCATTATTATTTGTACGTCACGACCCACTTCTTAACCTTAATTCTATTGTCCTGAATCCATTTTCCTTCCCTATCCTTATCCAATTCCTCGTGTCCTTATCCCATAATGTAGTCACAGGCCTGCCAACTCAACAGGTATTGGACGCCTCACTATAACAAGTCAGGCGTGTTCTGTAAATGGAATTCTAGGGGACGCTCAAATAGTTTGCGAATATCATATTTTGCATGTTTTAGAATAATGCACCGTATTAAGGTTACCAAACATAACGTAACCTAACATTAATAAACCTAACTTAACCTGACCATGAGTAATGGAATGGAACACATAATGAAATTACATAGTGGTTTTGAAATGATTACCTCCTCCCTGAGGACAGGTTATATATATATATATATATATATATATATATATATATATATATATATATATATATATATATATATATATATATATATAAACCTGGAATGATATCCCGCCCAACACACACCGAAACTACAACGTTGGTACAACGTTCGAACAAGTTTTAACACCTCCTAACCAGTTATAACAATCAATATAGCAAGTTGTAACAACGTTCTAATACGTCATAAACACGTTAAGCGAAGAGTTAACAGTTTTATTACAAGTTGTAACAAGCGGAAAATAGAGACAGTTTCGGTTTGTGTTTCCAGGGATATATGTCACATCTGTAACGACATTACATAACCCAATCGCTTCCTGCCTGAAAGAATGTCGCCTCTGCACATGCTCGTGATGGCCAGACCAAAGTTAAAATACAAGTATTGAGAGGTGGCATCGTTGGTAATGACAGCTGCACCAGATGGCCGTATACCTTGAGGTGATTCCGGGGCTCAGCGACCCCGCGGCCCGGTCGTCGACCAGGCCTCCTCGACCTCCTCCTATGTAAACAAATGCTTCCCGTCTCTGGCCATTAATTTATGGCTCCAAATGGACACTATGGGGCCTGATAACTGAATGGACAGCGCTCGGGATTCGTAGTCCTGAGGTTCCGGGTTCGATCCCCGGTGGAGGCGGAAACAAATGGCCAGAGTTTCTTTCACCTTGATGTTCCTGTTTACCTAGCAGTAAATAGGTACCTGGGAGTTAGACAGCTGCTACTGGCTGCTTCCTAGGGGTGTATAACAAAAATGAGGCCTGGTCGAGGACTGGGCCGCGCGGACGTTAAGCCCCGAAATCATCTCAAGATAACCTCAAGATAGCCTCCAGTGTCATTAATTGAATATATTTAAGTCTTCGGTGGATTTACTCTGTGTTTTCCCCGTGGCTCATTGCCCCTTGTAATCGGTCTGAGTCACGCCATTTTGCGCACGATGACGGGGACAAGAAGCCAGGGGGCATATATCAAGGTAGGAAGACGGGGGTCCAAGAGCAGCACCTCGATCTCACACATCACACACACACACACACACACACACACACACACACACACACACACACACACACACACACACAGGAATCACTCAGGAATCTGTACACCAGTTGATTGACGGTTGAGAGGCGGGACCAAAGAGCCAGAGCTCAACCCCCGCAAGCACAATTAGGTGAGTACACACACACACACACACACACACACACACACACACACACACACACACACACACACACACACACACACACACACACACACACACACACACACATTTAAAGCCGTCTTCCCGCCATTTTATCTGTGGACGCGGGTTCCAGCAGCTGTAAACACTACGGGGACAGTTACACAGACAGGTTGTTTAGGCAGGCAGCTCGTCAGCTCAAGAACTGGAAAGCCTGGGATCGATCCTCGGCCCCAAGATGTCGATCGTTACCCTGATGTCATGGCTAGGGGGCAGGGGAGACCGGGAAGGGGGAGTGGGAGTAGGGGGGGGGGGGAGAAAGGGAAATGGTGTGAGGGGCGGGGAGGATAGTATCTGCTTGTGTGTACTCACCTAGTTGTGCTTGCAGGGGTTGAGCTTTGGCTCCTTGGTTCTGCCTCTCAACTGTCAATCATAGGGGTGTACAGATTCTTCAGCCTACTGGCCTCTGTCATATCTACATTTGAAACTGTGTATGGAGTCAGCCTCCACCACATCACTGCCTAGAGAAATGATAGCCTAAACTCAACAATTTATTGTTGAGTTTTCATTCCATTTCTCAACTACTCTGGCACTGAAAAAAAATCTTTCTAATACCTCTGTGGTTCATTTGGGAACTATGTTTCAACCTGTGTCCCCTTGTTCGTGTTCCACCCGTGCTAAATAGTTTGTCTTTGTCCACCCTGTCAATTCCTGATGTGGGCTTCTGGGGACAGGTTCGGTGTGATATCAACCCTCAGATCTTTCTCTCTATTTGGCTCTTGAAGGATAACACCTCCCAGATGGTATCTTGTGTTTAGCCTCCTGCTCCCTTCGCCTAATTTCATTACTTTACACTTTCCTGAGTTAAACTTTAGTAGCCATTTACTAGACCATTTCTCCAATTTGTCCAGGTCGCCCTGTAGTCTCTGTCTATCTTCATCTGTCTTGATTCTACTCATAATTTTTGCATCATCAACAAACATTGAGATGAATGAGTCTATACCCTTTGGAAGATCGCTTACATATTGTATGTGTGTACTCACCTAGTGGTGCTTGCGAGGGTTGAACTCTGGCTCTTTGGGCCCGCTTCTCAACTTTCAACCAATCAACTGAATTTCACCCCCCTCCCACGCACACAGTTGATTGACAGTTGAGAGGCGGGACCAAAGAGCCAGAGCTCAACCCCCCGTAAGCACAAATAGGTGAGTGCTTGCGGGGGTTTTCTCACCCCCTTTGCGAGTGAGAGAAAGAGAGAGAGAGAGAGAGAGAGAGAGAGAGAGAGAGAGAGAGAGAGAGAGAGAGAGAGAGAGAGAGAGAGAGAGAGAGAGAGAGAGAGAGAGAGAGAGAGAGAGAGAGAGAGAGAGAGAGCGAGAGAGAGAGAGAGAGAGAGAGAGGCAAGGGAGGAAGGGAGAGAGGTGGTAGAGAGAGAGAGTGTGTGTGAGAGTGAGAGAGAGTGTGAGGGGGAGGGGGGGAGAAAGAGTCGATTGCCTAGCAACTGTCTACAACTGGACCCCGACCCCGTTAGAAACAACCACGGTTGGGTGTTGGCCGTCGTAGGCCTAACGCCAATAGGCTGCACGGTGGGGTGGCGGCTCTACCCTCTATCCCCAAGGTGTGGCATTAGGCCTAGCATCTATTCAGGCAGTGTGGTGATAGGGGTAGTCCTTGTTTCTATCCAGACATGATGATGACCATTAACCAGCCATAGTGTTTCTGACCTTCAAAACCATTCCAGAATGTGTTGCGGTGGTGGACTTTGTAATTACCTAGAGCTGAATTGCCCAATGGGTTTGATGCCTCCCCGGAAAAGTATCCAGCGAGTGTCTTGCTTGTCCTAGCAACTAGGGGTGTGCTAGTTGTCCTAGCAATTATCCGGAGAGTGTGGTGATATTGGTGGTGGTCCAGAGAGTATATGAAGCAGATCACATCAATCTATCCCGTACGGGAGACATCTCCCGTCTCGCAGGGTGCAGTCGCACCTCCACAGATCTCCAGTATCAGCTATTGATACTGGTAATGGCTCAAAAGGGCCACCACTTACGGGCTATTCATGCCCGTGCCACCTTTTGGGTGGTTTAATCTTATCATCATCAATCTATCCCAGCCACGTTGTGGTGGCCCTGATAAACAGCAACACCACCAGCAGCAGCAGCAGCATTTGAGAGCAAGGCGTCGGTTCAACAAACTATCCAAGGGAAAGAAGAGCAAGCACCACAACAACAAATCCAAGGGCGGGTCATCAACCCGCCGGCGGGAGCAGCCCTGTCATTAGTCGCTCTGGTAAGAGCCATGTTTGTGTGCTCTCATGAGACCCAGTTTACATTACACCATTCTCCTTATGTTACAGCTGATGCTCGCGTTGGGGTATGACCAGGAAGTTCTACCGCGTCTGGAGACTGGCGGCGATATGGAGTGGTTAGTTTATTGATTTGATTTTGGGATTGCTGCAAATCCTATAGTCAGGGCGAGATGTTTGTGGATACGTTTCCTTACATCTGATGCTTCCGTTCGTCTAGCAGGAAATAGTTAATTTGGGATTTAGGCGACTGTTGTGGGACACATTGTAGGGAGGTTAGTCTTTGGCTCTGCGAATTCGTGGCTTTAGGTGTCATACTTGCCTTACCTACGAATCCTACAATCTGCTTCTATCCTCTGTATGTACGTCTATATGTACGTTTGCCAAAATAATAATCAATAATTATTATATTATTATTATTATTATTATTATTATTATTATTATTATTATTATTATTATTATTATTATTATTAATGGTTACCCGTACTAAGAGAGCAATCACCTTCGGTAGTTTAAGCAGGATGCCTAGATCTGAATAGCTTCTGGTTAGGCAAAATCACTACAAATTCGACACTAGTCAGATGGTGAAAACAGGCGGGATATCTGGTCTGGACCAACTGCCTTTTATCGAGGTCTCCAACTGGCATTTCACCTCCAGAGGTTACTGTAGTGTCTTAAGAGTTACTTGTGCGCCACCAGTCTTCTCTTATCCTCGCTCTCTACTTTGTGTTTATTAAACTCTTAGAATCTCTTGATAAAGGTCCTCACACACACCTCTTTCTCGTTTTCTGTTAGGCTTTTTCCCCTTACATTTACACGGATCAAAAGGTTTTGTAGCTGCTACGTCTGCGCTGATAGCTGGTATCTCTATGAGAACACACTTCACAGGATTAAGCTGCTTCCTCTCGACTAGTTATCATGCAGTGATCACCTGCTAACGATCAGTGACTGGCGGGTATGTAAGGCCACGAGACGACCAGCAGAAGGAGAGTCACCAGCAGCACCACCACAGTAGTGACAAAGTTCTTGTTTACCTGCCTTGTCCCCGCTGTCTCAACCGGATGGACTCTGCCTCCGAGCCTCGCCTTACGAACTCTGCCCCCAAGCCTCGCCTTACGAGCTCTGTTCCCAGCCTCGCCTTACGAACTCTGCCCTGAGCCGAGGCTTACGAACTCTGCCCCCAGCCTCGCCTTACGAACTCTGCCCTCAGCCTCGCCTTACGAACTCTGCCCCCAGCCTCGCCTTATGAACTCTGTTCCCAGCCTCGCTTACGAACTCTGCCCCCAGCCTCGCCTTATGAACTCTGTTCCCAGCCTCGCCTTACGAACTCTGCCCTGAGCCGAGCCTTACGAACTCTGCCCTGAGCCGAGCCTTACGAACTTTGTTCCCAGCCTCGCTTACGAACTCTGCCCCCAGCCTCACCTTACGAACTCTGCCCCAAGCCTCGCCTTACGTTCAGTTGTGTCCCGACTGTACAAACATTAACCTACATGAAATAAACATTACTGACTGGTTGTGTTTACTGTCCAGTCTAGATAATACAAAAAAGAGTACAGAGGACCTATGTGTGTAGCCAAACCATCTATGCTCCAGTCTGTAACAGCAGTGTCCCTCTTCATTGCATCTTTCATGATTAGTATGTGATTCGCTTCTTTCAGGTCAGTGTTTAACCTGCGACCGTCCAAGAGGGAGGGTTTGGTATCATTCCTTTCAATCATCCTATCCTAAATCCTTCTCCTCATATCGATTGATTGATGAAGATTAAGCCATCCAAGAAGTGGCACGGGCATGAATAGCCCGTGAATCCTAATATCCTCCTTTCAAGTACTATATTGTCGTAATGATTCCTGTAGTACTTTCTCTTGATAATCACCTTAACTTAGCTGTTGACTCATCTAAGGTCAATAAGAACCAGATGGTGACTTCATGACTAGTGAACTTTCTCTTATTGCATTCACGTCAGGTGTTATTCTCAAGGGTGTCATGTCATGTCCCGCGGAAGGGTTTTGGTAAGGAATTTTATAATTTATGTTATTTTGGTGATGCTGTGGCGTCCTATTGGTGGGTGGGACGCCACATTCAGGGTGAGACGCCACACCCAGTGTGGGACGCCACACCCAGGGTGGGACGCCACACCCAGGGTGAGATGCCACACCCAGGGTGAGACGCCACACCCAGGGTGAGACGGTGGGAATCTAGGATAGCAAGGTGCTAACACTGTTTCAGTTAATAATTATGCCACCAGTATATAGAAATTTCTGTCAATCTTGTGACTCTTCTGTCAATCTTGTGGCTCTTCTGTCAATCTTGTGGCTCTTCTGTCAATCTTGTGGCTCTTCTGTCAATCTTGTGGCTCTTCTGTGACGCTCATGTAATGTTTCCTGTCTGTAAGTCCTCGCTTGATGCAAGGTGTTGGAGATTACTTCAACATTCATAGATGAGAAGTCTGACCTGCCTCACAGGTGAGATAGGAATTGGTGTTCAATGAGTGTGGAGTGTGAGGGAATGAGTAAAGCAGTGAGGGAGGGGGGACTGAAAGAGCTTGGGAAGAGGATAAAGTGTGAGGAACTGTGAGATGAAAGGTATTGAGGTGTATTTGGAGGAAGACAATGAAATAGGGATTTGTGTGTCCGCAGATTTACACGCGCACACACCCTCGCACACCCTCACACACACCCCCCTCACAGCCCTCATGAATGCAGTAGGATTCATTACCCAGAAGGCAACATGAGACTCATTAATACGGGTCAATGATATTAAAGACTCGTTATAGAGATGGAAGAGCAGCGGCCACTCGTGAGGCAACGACCCCTCACTGCCCTCATGAGAGATGTGAGGTGTTTCTCTCCCTCATAACACTGCTTGCATCTAGATGTATTTCCTTCTTCATCCTGTGTGAGCTGTTTACTCTCAATCCCCGTTTCCTTACGCACTCAATCCCCGTTTCCTCACGCACTCAATCTCCGTTTCCTCACGCACTCAATCCCGCTTCGTCATGCACTCAGTCCCATCTTCCTCACGCACTCAATCCCCGCCTTCATCACGCCTTCTTCCCAATGCACTCAATCACCATTTCGCGCACTCAATTTTCGATTCCACACGCATTTAAGATATCTGGATGTTATTGGCCTCATTTTCCTCCTCCTACCCTTAAATTAGCTCTAACATACAACCAATCTCTCTTCATCTATTCGTTCAACGTGACCTAACCGTCTCAATATATTCCTCTATCTTGAAATTTACCTGTTATGCACTCCTCATCTATATTCGATATGTTATTTATTACTTTGTCTTAACACCACAAATATCATCATAGACTGTTCATTTCTACTGATCTAATTCTTGAATTGTTTACGATTTTAATATACCAATGTCTCACAGTCGTAGGTACTACCGCTCAATCATGCAGCCTTACAGTGTCTCACATACGTTGACAGTGATGATGATGGTAACGATAACAAGGGTGATGAGGCTGATGATGATGAACAACCTTCTACTGAACCAATATATCAACGCACCAAAAAAGTCACAAATCTGGTGTGTGTGTTCGACTCCTGGCAAGGGAAGATTGACTGGGTGCGAATCCTTAACTCTTCGCCTCTGTTCACCCAGCAGTAATTGGGGGACCTGGTTGGCAATCGATTTGCGGGTCGTGATCTAGGGGGAAAAAACTAGGGGGTAAGATATACCATGAGCTACAGGAAGGGAAACCCTCTATATAAGTCCTGCTAACAGGAGTCAGAAGTCGTCTGATGCTCTACCCACCTTTGTAACAGTCCCTTCATGCAGGTCGGTGTTCAATCCCCGACCGTCCAAGTGGATGGACACCATGCCTTTCCCCTCCCCCCCCCCCCCCCGGCGTCCCATCCCAAATCCTTATCCTGACCCCTTCCAAGTGCTATATAGTAATTCCCTCCCTCCTACTTTTGTCCCCAAAATAGGAAGGCATAGCCATGGAAGCTTATCTATCGTTCCTTATCAATAGACCCTTGCCACCCCATGAGGAGATAGGAGGGGGGGGGGGAGAAAAGGGTGGTAATGGGTACAAAAGCAGCTGGTCCTCCTAAGGTTTCCCCTAACGTCAAGAAAACAATGTTAAGTGTCCTCTCCTAACCTACCAGAGGACCCAAAACAGAAAACGGGACAATATGTCCCGTTTCGCGAGCCGCTTCCTATTTCCTAGCACGACAATTTGTAGCCGTATGTAACGCATACGAGCGAACAGCGACGTTCTTTGTAGACAGACAGGCTGACAAATGTCCCCCGTCTCCTTAAAGTTATCTGTCACAGACGGGAATAATTTTTTTTTTTTTTTGAGATATATACAAGAGTTGTTACATTCTTGTACAGCCACTAGTACGCGTAGCGTTTCGGGCAAGTCCTTAATCCGCAGGTCCCTGGAATACGATCCCCGCCGCGAAGAATCGTTTTTTCATCCAAGTACACATTTTACTGTTGCGTTAAACAGAGGCTACAGTTAAGGAATTGCGCCCAGTAAATCCTCCCCGGCCAGGATACGAACCCATGACATAGCGCTCGCGGAACGCCAGGCGAGTGTCTTACCACTACACCACGGAGACTACTAATACCTAACTTCCCAGGACAGAAACGACCTCAGCCACTCTCTCTTTTGGACGGCATTTTATTATTTAAATTAAATTAAACTTGAACCTGATTTTTCTATTACTTCAGCTGGCAATAGATCTGGCAACAGAAATAGATCTGGCAATAGAAATAGATCTGGCAATAGCAACAAAAATTGATCTGAGGTAATTTTAATTTAAATGATTTCCTTCCGTCTGTCTGTCTGTGTGTGTTCTACAGCAAAACGGTAACAGAGAGGCTACGGAAGACGGGTTGATAGGCTACCGTCTCTAGCTACGGGTGAGGGATAGACAAGACTACCGTCCCCTGTCACGGGAGAGGGACAGACTCTACCGTCCCCTGTCACGGGAGAGGGACAGACTCTACCGTCCCCTGTCACGGGAGAGGGACAGACTCTACCGTCCCCTGTCACGGGAGAGGGACAGACTCTACCGTCCCCTGTCACGGGAGAGGGACAGACTCTACCGTCCCCTGTCACTGGAGAGGGACAGACTCTACCGTCCCCTGTCACGGGAGAGAGACAGACTATACCGTCCCCTGCCAAGGGACAGGGAGAGAGAGACAACTACTTACTGATATAGACGAGAGGAAACGAGTGGTGATTGAGGGACACATCCAGACCGTCCTGCCTTGCCTAATGCTCTTGTCTGACTGAAGAGCAGCTCCCACGCCAACCAGCTCCACGCCTCCCCCCGCGCCCTCCACCTTCCCCTAACCCCCCACCTCCTCCTCACCACGACTCCCCTACCCACGCCTACCTTCCCTACTTCTCCATCTCCCTCCCTATCAACAGGCCTACTATACTCCCTTCCTTCATGCGCTTCGCGACTATTTTTTGGGTAGGGGAAGGGTAGGTCCTCCCTTCTCCTTAGCGTGTGTTCGGCAGCTTTACTCTCAGAGCAAAACAAAATAGTAACGCTCTGGAAGAAGAAGTTGGGAAAACCACTTCTAGCTACAACTTTAGGGGGGCAGATTCGAGAAAGAAATCGAAAGTTAGAGCAGATAACGTAACAGTTCAATTACGGTTGAATGGGTAGGTGGTTGTTCATCTATTATGCACCACATACCCATCCCGTGGGCGGTAGTGGACCCCATACCCATACCGTGGGCGGTAGTGGACCCCATACCCATACCGTGGGCGGTAGTGGACCTCATACCCATCCCGTGGGCGGTAGTGGAGACCCCATACCCATCCCGTGGGCGGTAGAGGTCCCCACATACCCATCTCATGGGCGGTAGTGGACCTCCCATACCCATCCCGGTGGCAATAGTGGACCCCCATACCCATCCCGTGGGCGGTAGAGGTCCTCCCCCCCTAATTCCCATCCCGTGGGGGGGGGGATTATGGAAAAGGTGACAGTGGCACATGATGGGCTCAGATAGATGAATTTCAGCATTCATTTAGCTAAGCAAGTTGTAAAGCAACTCAGCTAAGCAAGTTACAAAGTGCTGTAAAGCCAGCTGTATTGTTGCATGTATCGGTCAACATTCTGGTACAGCACTGGTGGTACAGGAAATCTAATCACAGGAGGTACAGTTCCTAATCCAATCGACTAATTACTCCAATCAATCACCCGTCCAATGGACAGCACCTGTCGTGAGTTTACAGTCATGTGCATGCAGTACCTACAGTTAGCAAACATTGAGTATTTGGCTAAGTTTACAAATAGAGTTTTCATTTGTAAGTTAAGTTTACATTTTTGAATGAAATGCTTACACATTTCTTGAACATTTGTAATTGAATTATATCTGATTTTTTCGTTTTTTTTTCACATTTATTTGCGTAGTGGCGAAAACTATGTGAATAACTCTGGTGACAGAGTTTACATTTAATCAGATTTACTTCAACAGGTGGTGTGAACTCCCATAGGTATACTTAAGCCCAACATAAGCCTAGCAGTGGTGACGTCTAGAAGTCCGATAACCATATTGATATAATACTGCCCCTGAAGTATACTACTCCCCTGAGGTATATTGTTGCCCTTGAGGTATACTACTTCCCTGAGGTATACTACTTCTCTGAGGTATACTACTCCCCTGAGGTATATTGTTGCCCTTGAGGTATACTACTCCCCTGAGGTATACTACTTCTCTGAGGTATACTACTCCCCTGAGGTATATTGTTGCCCTTGAGGTATACTACTTCCCTGAGGTATACTACTTCTCTGAGGTATACTACTCCCCTGAGGTATATTGTTGCCCTTGAGGTATACTACTCCCCTGAGGTATACTACTCCCCTGAGGTATACTACTTCCCTGAGGTATACTACTTCCCTGAGGTATACTACTTCCCTGAGGTATACTACTTCCCTGAGGTATACTACTTCCCTGAGGTATACTACTTCCCTGAGGTATACTACTCCCCTGAGGTATACTACTTCCCTGAGGTATACTACTCCCCTGAGGTATACTACTTCCCTGAGGTATACTACTTCCCTGAGGTATACTACTCCCCTGAGGTATACTACTTCCCTGAGGTATACTACTTCCCTGAGGTATACTACTTCCCTGAGGTATACTACTTCCCTGAGGTATACTACTTCCCTGAGGTATACTACTCCCCTGAGGTATACTACTTCCCTGAGGTATACTACTCCCCTGAGGTATACTACTTCCCTGAGGTATACTACTTCCCTGAGGTATACTACTCCCCTGAGGTATACTACTTCCCTGAGGTATACTACTTCCCTGAGGTATACTACTTCCCTGAGGTATACTACTTCCCTGAGGTATACTACTTCCCTGAGGTATACTACTTCCCTGAGGTATACTACTTCCCTGAGGTATACTACTCCCCTGAGGTATACTACTCCCCTGAGGTATACTACTCCCCTGAGGTATATTGTTGCCCTTGAGGTATACTACTTCCCTGAGGTATACTACTTCCCTGAGGTATACTACTCCCCTGAGGTATACTACTTCCCTGAGGTATACTACTTCCCTGAGGTATACTACTTCCCTGAGGTATACTACTTCCCTGAGGTATACTACTTCCCTGAGGTATACTACTTCCCTGAGGTATACTACTTCCCTGAGGTATACTACTTCCCTGAGGTATACTACTTCCCTGAGGTATACTACTTCCCTGAGGTATACTACTTCCCTGAGGTATACTACTTCCCTGAGGTATACTACTTCCCTGAGGTATACTACTTCCCTGAGGTATACTACTTCCCTGAGGTATACTACTTCCCTGAGGTATACTACTTCCCTGAGGTATACTACTTCCCTGAGGTATACTACTTCCCTGAGGTATACTACTTCCCTGAGGTATACTACTTCTCTGAGGTATACTACTTCCCTGAGGTATACTACTTCCCTGAGGTATACTACTCCCCTGAGGTATACTACTTCCCTGAGGTATACTACTCCCCTGAGGTATACTACTTCCCTGAGGTATACTACTTCCCTGAGGTATACTACTCACCTGAGGTATACTACTCCCCTGAGGTATACTACTTCCCTGAGGTATACTACTCACCTGAGGTATACTACTCCCCTGAGGTATATTGTTGCCCTTGAGGTATACTACTCCCCTGAGGTATACTACTCCCCTGAGGTATACTACTCCCCTGAGGTATACTACTTCCCTGAGGTATACTACTTCCCTGAGGTATATATATATTACTGCCCTGAGGCTGCTCAAGAGCAGTCCAAGGTATTTATCGACAGAGCATATATGCTCTTAAAGAGAATATATGCTCTTAAAGAGCATATATGCTCTATGCCTATACGCGCCTGAAGCTCTGTAAGCTCTTACAGACTCTGTATACCCATACCTTCAGACGTGTATGTCTTGGAGAGCTGAGAGCGATGTGAAGAAGAGCAGACGGGGCTCTAAGAGCTAAAAACCTCACTCCCCCCGAAGTCACTGACAGGTGAGTACTTATAGGTAAGTACCCCACGTTCCCAAGCCCCCCCTCCCCCCATCTTATGTTTTTGGCGCGCGTTTTTATGTAAACAAAAGATGATGGAGATGTTCAGGTAAAGAAATAGTGAATAAATGTGGAGTAGAGTGAAAGCTACGATAGCAGGCGGGCTGTCCTCCACCAAGCTGACACGATATGTTATGATCTGGTCTACGGGCTCACCATAGCCCGTGCTACTTGCAACTTTTTGTTGCCAGTAGCTGAATCTTAAACAACAACAACAACATGTGATTTGGTATTGTTGCAAGCGGTGTTTTGCGGTGATTGTTAATCCCTGTGTTTGGCATTGATTGTGGTGTTTTGATTGTGGTGTTTTGTGGTGGTTTTGGAATGTTAATTTTGTTTTTAAGGTCCTCCCACATCATGTTACTGTATCTCCTTCTGCCAAGACGCCTCATGTGAGACGCCTCACTCCCATAGCCGGGGGCCCAAGAGCTTTGATCTACTCGATGGAAATCAAGCCGCACATTCCATAATTCCAAGATGGAAAAACAGATCAAAACCACCACCTCCCATACAACAAATTTTTTCACAGAACATGAAGAATGTACACAAGTAACTTCCTGTGAATGTATGGGTTTATGTATGGGTGAATGATGAACACTATTCATCTACAGGCATCCATATATGTTGAAGTACTCGTGAAGAAGCTTACACATTCACAGCTCCCTGAGAAGAGAGCTTAGGCCCCACATATACAAGCCTCGTGTTAGCGAAGAGGAACGACAGATCACCTGTTATCATGACTCGGTCTATATACAACAATTCTAAAACTTTGTCCATCGTCTGTACCTCCTCATCTTCTCTACCCCCACCCTACCTTAATAAAAGTCTCCCACCCCCTCTCCACCCACGCCTCCCACCCCATGCTCACTATACCTCCCACTAAATCCCTCCCTAAGGCTCCCACACCCCATGTCTTCCCCCACGCCCCGCCCACCCTTCTTAATCCACGCCCACAGCAGCTCTTCGCGTCATTATATCGATCTCTTTCTCAAGGCTTGCGTTGCCCAAGGTGTTCTTTCACGCATTCTCCTCTTCCTCCTCCGTGCTCCTCCTCTTCCTCCTCCGTGCTCCTCCTCTTCCTCCTCCGTGCTCCTCCTCTTCCTCCTCCGTGCTCCTCCTCTTCCTCCTCCGTGCTCCTCCAATACCATCATCGTAGACAACAATTACCACCACTACAAACACCCGACCCAACTTTTTTTTTCCTTGGCCCCATCAACTATGCCTCCTCGACAATCACTCACCACCACGCAAAGGGAGTGAAAACTACCTTGGGGTCAGATCTTACCGGGGAACAAACCCAGAGTGGCAATAGAACTCATAAACAACTTAAAAAAAATCAATGGAAAACAAGTTCCAACAAACAAAAGTTCCAAATAATGCACTTTGTAAAACAAAATCCAGAGTCCCCGTTTTCGTTGACAGCCACCGAGCCCATCACACGAATGTAAGCAGCATAATAGGACTCAAGATTAAGAGAAAATGGGAATCAAAATTCACTCAAATGCCAGAATAAACATAGCAAAACCAGCCTTTAGCAAACTGAGAACATTCCCTAACTTTGGCACGAACACAAAGTCCCGCCGCATCTCCACTTCCTTCTGCTGCCTCTGTACACCTTAAAGAAAACTAACAAGCAGTGCCAAACTAGGCACTAAGAAGAGCATCAAAACACCGTCCACCATAAGGCCAAATAATTCAGGAACTTCACAAAGCCCTAAATATGCAACTACTGAACCTCAGACTACAACAGCAAGCCGCCAGGGTGTGGAACACGCTCGAAATGTTAGAAGACAGAAATTTTATAAACATTACTCCAAGATGAGTCGCCCTGCTCCCCCAGCTGGTGGCCCAACCCTGGAAACACAAACCGAAACTGTCTCTATTCTCCGCTTGTTACAACTTGTAATAAAGTTGTTACATCTTGGCTTAACGTGTTTATGACGTATTAGAACGTTGTTACAACTTGCTATATTGGTTGTTATAACTGGTTAGGTGGTGTTAAAACTTGTTCGAACGTTGTACCAACGTCGTAGTTTCGGTGTGTGTTTGGCGGGAAGAGATTGGGGTCTACTCGATGGAAACCAAGAACACAATACATAATTCCAAAATGAAATAAAAAATAACCAGAGCACCAAAACATGTACACAAGTATATACGTGTGAATGGGTGAATATTATGCAGTATTCATCTATAGACATCCAAATATACATTTTGAAATACATGGAAATACATGGAACAAACCTTATTGACACTCACAGCTCCCTGACAAAGGGTTCACTGATACACCATGTGTGACTTTTAATTTAATAATTTATTAAGCATAAAAACACATAAATACTTACACATAGTTAGGGAATAATTGTCTTTACCGAGCACCGTACGAGGTCATATTCGCGCAGAACCCGTCACATTGACGGTACTCCAGACAGGAGAGTCCCCGGGCTTAACACTGAACACACACGCTCCATAGTTACAGCTCCTGCTCCTGTGCCAAGTAAGTCCACTACGGGATCACCATAGCCCGTGCTACTTGGAACTTTTTGTTCCGAGTAGATGAATCTAAAATAACAACATCCACTATTGCCGGCTGCTTAACATCCCTGCCGTATTCAAAGGACAACCAGGAGCTCACGTGGTGATCCGGAGTAAATTATTAAATTGTAAACTGACATGTATTGGAAAATAATGGCGAACAAGTGTTCGGAAAGGACCAGCAGCACTTTCTGTGGCTGGCAAAAGTAACGTACTGTCCCGTTTTCTGTTTTGGGTCCTCTGGTAGGTTAGGAGAGAACACTTTAATTTGACCGTTTTCTTAGCGTTGGGTTGTTGTTGTTGTTAAAGATTCGCTACCTGGAACATAAAGTTTCAAGTAGCACGGGCTATGGTGAGCCCGTAGGCCTTCTTGCGTTGGGGAAACCTTAGGAGGACGGGGCTGCTTGCTCTGAACGGCTGCACCGAAACTGAATCAAAGACACCACCCGGCTCACAGTGGACGCACTTAAGCGGCATGAAATGTGAGTGTGTTGAACGAGTACACAACAAAGCGATTTACTTACCGGACAGAAGTAGCCCGCACACCACATTCTCACTTCCATCAAACATCTGGGAGTTGGGCACGTCTCTACCCTCGCGGGAGCCGACCACAGCTAATCACGTCTCTGGAGTTCGTAAACTGTAGCTTGTAAGAGCCGCGTCAGGAGCTCAAGGGAGTCCACGTCAGCTAATCGAGTCTCTGGGGTTCGTAAACTGTAGCTTGTAAGGGCCGCGTCAGGAGCTCAAGGGAGTCCACGTCAGCTAATCGAGTCTCTGGAGTTCGTAAACTGTAGCTTGTAAGTGCCGCGTCAGGAGCTCAAGGGAGTCCACGTCAGCTAATCGAGTCTCTGGAGTTCGTAAACTGTAGCTTGTAAGGGCCGCGTCAGGAGCTCAAGGGAGTCCACGTCAGCTAATCGAGTCTCTGGAGTTCGTAAACTGTAGCTTGTAAGAGCCGCGTCAGGAGCTCAAGGGAGTTCACGTCGTTCCTCCTGAAAGATCTTCCCGCGAATGCCGTGACGGAGCTGGGGCGAGAGTGCCGAGCCCATTCCTCGCACCTCGTTACTGGAGGAACTACCACATGCAACACCAATCATAATGCAGCTACAACCTCAACTCGACACCTGATTGGGTGGAGTAGGGGTTCCACTGACATCAGTGGGAGCAGCAGCGAAGGGTCACCTCAGCGGTTGGGGAAGGCAGGACCAATGGCATCAATAATATAAATGGTATTACTGATCCCAGAATACCCAACACGAGGGTACTGTGGTCTGGGATAAGGGCAAGACAATTTGCACAGTGCACAGCATTGCACAGCATTTGCAACCTTAAGTGTGCAAGTTTAGCTGAAAGACAAGCCAGTATCAATGGAGTCCAAGAAATAAGTATTTCGTTCATAATGATGTACAGCCGGGAATCTTAGCCAAGTATCCAAACGTGGCTTACTGTAGGTGCAGCCTGCACATGACTGTAAAGCTGCCGCCCAGTTGGGTGGGTGTGGAGCACATGACTGTAAAGCTGCCGCCCAGTTGGGTGGGTGTGGAGCACATGACTGTAAAGCTGCCGCCCAGTTGGGTGGGTGTGGAGCACATGACTGTAAAGCTGCCGCCCAGTTGGGTGGGTGTGGAGCACATGACTGTAAAGCTGCCGCCCAGTTGGGTGGGTGTGGAGCACATGACTGTAAAGCTGCCGCCCAGTTGGGTGGGTGTGGAGCACATGACTGTAAAGCTGCCGCCCAGTTGGGTGGGTGTGGAGCACATGACTGTAAAGCTGCCGCCCAGTTGGGTGGGTGTGGAGCACATGACTGTAAAGCTGCCGCCCAGTTGGGTGGGTGTGGAGCACATGACTGTAAAGCTGCCGCCCAGTTGGGTGGGTGTGGAGCACATGACTGTAAAGCTGCCGCCCAGTTGGGTGGGTGTGGAGCACGTGACTGTAAAGCTGCCGCCCAGTTGGGTGGGTGTGGAGCACATGACTGTAAAGCTGCCGCCCAGTTGGGTGGGTGTGGAGCAAGACTAGTAACTGTGACTCACCATAAGTGCCTAGTATTATGACTATTGTGAGCCTCTTGTTGAATCACTTGTGATATAAAAAGATTACTAATATGTATATGTATTTTTGTAAATAATTGCATTTATATATGTACTTGTGTATGTAACATTAACAATAGCGTAGTTAGCTTCAAAATATTGTCACTTGCTTAGCTAAACGAACTATGGGGTTCAGTTTCTGAACCCATTATGTGCCTCTGTAACCCATTCCACAACCGCCCACGGGATGGGTATGGGGTGTATAATAATGAAATTGAATTCTATTTCAAAAGAATGTTTTTCAATCTCAAACTAATATAACATTCTGCACATATTACCTGTTGTCCAGTTTTTTTAAGGTAGCAATGTCCTCTCAGATTGCAGATTGAACCTTTAGCTTGAGAGAGAGAGAGAGAGAGAGAGAGAGAGAGAGAGAGAGAGAGAGAGAGAGAGAGAGAGAGAGAGAGAGAGAGAGAGAGAGAGAGAGAGAGAGAGAGAGAGAGGGAGAGAGAGAGAGAGAGAGAGAGAGAGAGAGAGAGAGAGAGAGAGAGAGAGAGAGAGAGAGAGAGAGAGAGAGAGAGAGAGAGAGAGAGAGAGAGGGAGAGAGAGAGAGAGAGAGAGAGAGAGAGAGAGAGAGAGAGAGAGAGAGAGAGAGAGAGAGAGAGAGAGAGAGAGAGAGAGAGAGAGAGAGAGAGAGAGAGAGAGAGAGAGAGAGAGAGAGAGAGAGAGAGAGAGAGAGAGAGAGAGAGAGAGAGAGAGAGAGAGAGAGAGAGAGAGAGAGAGAGAGAGAGAGAGAGAGAGAGAGAGAGAGAGAGAGAGAGAAAGTACGAGCCAGGCTAAAGTGCACAGATAATATTAGTGACAATTGGAGATATAGAATTGGAATTCCCCTCGTTGTCAAAATAACGGGGTCAAGTAGTCTAGAGATAAACACAGTAGGTGAAGCAGTGAAGAATAGAGTAGATAAACTGTGAGGAGGAGGGTTGACACTGTCAGAGGGGGGGGGGCGCAGGGTAGCAGTGCCAAGATTAGCTGAATCTTTTATATGTGCCAGAGCTCTCGTGGGCTTGACAAAAGCCTGTCATTTTCTATCCTGTTTCTAAATATGTCACATGATTAAGTATTTCGTGTTTATACTCATTATCATAAAATATAATTATCAAACAGATAATGAAAAAACATCAATCATGTATTTATCAATTAATAAAGTTAAAACACTTAGGCTCACAAAATACAACCAGTGAGAAGTTTCACAGCAGTTTCCACAAAGAGTCAGCTCAGCTCTTGTCCCTAGGTCCAAAGCTCTTTGGACCTAGGGACCCTAGGTCCAAAGAGCTCAGCTCTCGTCTTGTCGAGAGCTGAGTCGACAAGACGGCGTCTGGGAAGAGTAGAGGCAGGAAAGATGATTTTAGAAGAAGACCAATCAATAGGATGATTAGAATTAATGATTCAGGACGGACCGAAACGTCGTCGTCGCCTCATTTGCTGGTGTGTGATCGTCTGCACTTGCTATTACTGATTCCCTCCCACGGGATTGGGATTTCTAGCTGCAACCATATTGTATTCTGATTCACTTGTTCTTCTATCCTCCTTTCCTCAGCAACCTTGTCACGGTGATGTGGCCTGATAATACCTCTAATTTGCAGAAATCTTGGGTATGAAGTTTTCAACATAGTCTCCTTCAGCGCCTTCAGCAGCCAGCACATCTGCTCGTTCATTTCCACAGAGTCCAACATAGGTGGGGATCCACGGGAATTTGACGACTCTTCCCTGGTTGGTAAGTACTCTCACAGCTCTCTTGATTTCAGCGACTATCACAAGATTTTCTGTCCGATTTTTACTAAGACTTTGTAGTACTGCTTCTGAATCAGTGCAGATCACTGCACCGTTATAGTGTTTCGTTCAATGCATCTTAATGCCATAACAATGGAAATTTGCTTGCGTTGAAGAGGCATTGTTTTCAATACGTGCTTTTTCTTCATTTCCACGTTACCTGCCAACCCGTGGTGCCGCAGCCACGATGTGGCATATGGCTCAGGATCCCACTGAACTGAATGAGGTCATATAGGTTAACAAACATAAACGCGGATACATAATTTATGATCATTCTTGAGCGTATTGTAGTTATTATCAGGTTCATGTGACTGAATCCCCTCTCACACTCATCAGTAGTAATAGGAATAACCTGTAAACAGCTCAGTAATGGGTGTAAATCTTGGGGGGGGGGGGGGATGCGGCGTCCACGATCCTCCATATAGTCTCTAAAGGCATTTAGCGCAGAGTAAGAAGAAAGCTGAAACCTCTTACAGAGGGATAATATTTCAGCTTCTCCGTAATTAAGTGGTATTTCATCAGGCCAGGAGTCTCTTTCATGGACACATTTCACTTAGCTGTGAGTTATACATACTTCGAGGTTCAGAAGTTTGGGAGCCTTTCATGGACGTTGTCAGGAACATACGGTGCTGCAGGCGGGCTCACCATAGCCCGTGCTACTTGGAACTTTGTTCCATGTAGCGAATCTTTAACAACAACAACAACGGTGCTGCAAATTGTTCACAAGACTAGTAAGAAACTGTTGATAATTAATGGAGACAATTTTCTTGTTCCTTGTTATGGTAATTTTTTCAAATATCCTCTTTTTCAACTACCTTTTGAGCTTCTAAAGTTCTAGTGCCAGGTTTCTCCTTCAGTCCATGCAATGACCTTATGCTCCGTTGAATCAGTTTGTCATCCTACACAATGGAAATAGTGCGTTTCTGTAGACACACAGACAAGTTCATGCAACGTGTCATACATTAGAGCTTAATACATTAGAGCTTAATCCAATAGAAACTGTTCTGAAATTTGCTTTTTCAACAGATCTTCATAGGGTTTTCTATCACTTCCAAATCTTGTTTCAGCTTTCCCTGCTTTTTCAAAATGAAAACAAAGTGCTTCATAATTTTTCCACACTGCTGAAACTGTTCGAAACGAAAAATGACCACCCACCCGGGAGCCGGTCGGCCGAGCGGACAGCACGGTTTACTTGTGATCCTGTGGTCCTGGGTTCGATCCCAGGCGCCGGCGAGAAACAATGGGCAGAGTTTCTTTCACCCTATGTCCCTGTTACCTAGCATTAAAATAGGTACCTGGGTGTTAGTCAGCTGTCACGGGCTGCTTCCTGGGGGTGAAGGCCTGGTTGAGGACCGGGCCGCGGGGACACTAAAAGCCCCGAAATTATCTTAAGATAACCAAGATAACCCCCCACCTGGTGCCCAGAACACGGCCTATTTTTGCAAATTTATTTTTCAACGTGAGAGGCACATTAAGATAGTTCCTTTTGATTTTGAGGTGATCTACAGTAAACTGAGAATAATTTGTCCATAAATGCTTGAAAATTATTAATTCCATGAACTTCTCTCGCTGAATCACTTACTGTAGGTTCTAATCTGTGATTAAGACTGTGCCAGATTATTATATCAGGGTAATGTTCCTTGAGAAGTGTTGCAACGTCAGATTTGACACCAAGCATGACACTTGCCCCATCTTGTAGCAAACCTTGTAGTTGAACCTTGTTGCAAATGCTACAAGGTTCTCTTTCAAATATAAGTCATCAAACCCATGATAACTGAAACAGCTCAGTAACGCCAGATTTGACACCGAGCATGACACTTGCCCCATCTTGTAACAAACCTTGTAGTTGAACCTTGTTGCAAATGCTACAAGGTTCTGTTCCAAATATAAGTCATCAAACTCATGATAACTGAAACAGCTCAATAGATGCCTAGCCATATTTGCTGCTCTCTGATCAGGTAGTTTAGTTAGATCTAAGAACATGAAATGGGGATAACCTTCCTTAATGCTTTCACATTTCAAGTAAACTATCAAGGTTGTTTTAATGCTCAGGGGCCAGATTCACGAAACAGTTACGAAAGTACTTACGAACGTGTACATCTTTTCTCAATCTTTGACGGCTTTGTTTCCTAAAGTTATCGGAGTACGAAGAAATATCATAAAATTAATAACTTATTAGTGATATAATACTAATATTTTCTTGCCACGATTAACCATCACCCACAAGCTATCATTTCCCTTTCCCCTCATCCTCTCTCCCTTTCCCCTCATCCTCTCTCCCTTTCCCCTCATCCTCTCTCCCTTTCCCCCCATTCCATCGTCCACTTGCAGAGGTGCTGGAGCGGCGCTCCGGCGAGCTCCGGTACCACTACTCCACTGGGGGAAGAGGGGAAAAGGTAGACACTTTGAGGGGGGGGGGGAGGTAGACACTTTGAAGGGGGGAAGGGAGACACTGTGAGGGAAGAATAAGCAAACTGTGAGAGGAGGGTAAATAGACTGTGTGAGAGGGGAGAGGAGAGACAGACAGCGAAGAAGAGGAGAAAAACTGTGAAAGAAAGGGGAGGCTGACTGTGAAGGGAGGGGAGAGTATATACTGTGAATGGGGTGGGAGAGGAAATAGTAGACTCTTTGAGGGGAAGGGAGAGAGACTGAGGGGATGGAGTGAGTGAGGGAGGGAGGGAGGGGATAGCCCCACCACACTGTGCGCGCCGGGCCTTACCACTGCCAACATCTCCAAGCTGTGTGTTACACTATCTTCCCCCCTCGCCCCGCTCATTCCCTTTCCTTCCCTCCTCTCCAAGTATCATGAACCAAATATAAAAAAAAATGGACGAGAAGGAGAGGGTGAAAATTGATAAGAGGCGCATGAGAAGGGGAAACAAAGAGAGACTGCGGGTCCGGGGTTCCCCAAGTCTGCCGGGATAATCAGCGGAAACTTCCGCGGCAACACTGCACATGTCACGCATGCGCGCCAGCCACCTGATCTTTCCTCACCCAGCTGTTTCCACTATTACTGCGTTTAAACGCTCTCAAAAGTATTTATGTAACGTGTGTGTATGTGCATCTTTTCATAACTGTTACATTTGGTGAATGTAGTAGTATCGCTGGATCAGTGTTAAAATGCAGGCGCATGTGATCACGTGTTTACCTCCTGGGTGCGTCAGCTGATGATTGTCATTATGGCGGGAAAAGGGTAAAGGTTGCCAAGTATCACTTTTCTCTTTCAATAGAGCCATGTGTTGATTTTAACTTTGATTGGCTATATTTTAGCCAACAAAGGTTTTTGTGCATTGTAAATTCATAAATATTGTAAACAAGTATGTTTGGACGGGTATAGTAACGTGAACAATGAACAACAGCTTTGGTGCCATATATTACCACAAATGTCAGTAAAATTGTACATTTTAGTCGTTTCCAAAATGAAAAGAAAAAGTATTTCTGAGATATATATACTACTAATTAGCCACGTTGGCAATACAAGCGTAAATTAACCATGACCCAATTTTATATTAGTCAACATTGTCATACCTTTACATCTGAAAATCAAAGTGGATCAATAATTGATTTCTTCGTCAACATTAATTAATCACGGGCCTAATTAGACTTTTTCAGTTATTCAGGACGGTAGACACACAAGATTCGCTGTGGATGATGTGTGTCACTTGGTCAATCAGGTTAAAACCAGTCAGTAAACGGATGGGTGACACACTGAGAACCTCTTTCTCGGCTTCTGTCCAACCTTGAGGTTACCTTGAGGTGCTTTCGGGGCTTAGCGTCCCCGCGGCTCGGTCGTCGACCAGGCCTCCAAGCTAACAACATCGTTACAAGATCTCGGAGAGTTAATATTTCCCCCATTAGAACGAATAATAATGATAGAACTAAACAAACCTTCAGATATGTGTGAAATCTGCACCGATACGATAGATTCTGCAACCTGCCCAATGTGTTGAACAACTTCTGCTATGTTGAATCTTAGTTGAAATCTTATTTGATTTGTAACTGCACTGAGGAAGATAGAGTTCCAGTGGTCTGTCGGAGATATAGCCTATTAACTTGAAGATCAGTTTGCTTTTGTTAGAATGGATATTTCGGTTAAAGCCACGTGCATAGACAAGGGTTCAGTTATCACGGCTTCAGATGTATGATGCTTATCTGCTGTCATCAGCCCATTTTTCCCCCTCACCTTATCTGAGATTGTTGGGAGTAGCACACCTTCCTTATCTCGCTTCACCTTGGGACTATTTGTACGCATTATCTTGCTGACGTATACATATATCTCTGTGTTAAATTTATGACCGCTTATTATTATAATATATATATATATATATATATATATATATATATATATTGGTGTATACTGGCAGCAGGTTTTCTTTCAAACATGTTTCATTGAATATGACCGCATATTCTGTATTTATTATTTTCTGGTTTAGGGCTTCTATCCCTCTAACTATTTTCTTAGCATCAGGGCTTAATTGAGACAAGCCCATGACATTACTCTAACAAGAGAAATGTTGAACAAGAATACTTGCATAATAGACAAAACCCAAGATTCAAGAAGATTACAAATTCTTGAGGCAATTCACATAAGAATAGAGCGACCTACCATGAACACCCAAATCACGGAACTATTTACTCTACCCACCATGAGAGTAAGGACAAGACAAGAACATATCGATGCCAACACACAAGACAATGTCCAACATAACAGGCCAATTACACTGGATTAATCTTTGTGTTTAGATAGGAGATGCCTCGTATGGGCCAATAAGCCTTCTGCAGCCCCTATGTTTATCCCTTATGTATCCCCCCATGTTTTCACCTTCATTGTATTATCACCTGACCTAATGCGGATATAAAATCAACTAGTATTGTAAGATCTGTTCACTTGAGAATGAACCATGGAGGTTCGAAACGTCGTGCAAATTATACAAATAAGTGTAATACACTCTATAGTAAATCACTTCTTTTCTTCACCTTAAAAGTACGAAAATGAGTTTTGGAGAACTCCTATTTCAATTAAGCCCTGATGCTAAGAAAATAGTTAGAGGGATAGAAGCCCTAAACCAGAAAATAATAAATACAGAATATGCGGTCATATTCAATGAAACATATATATATATATATATATATATATATATATATATATATATATATATATATATATATATATATATATATATATATATATATATATATATGCAAACAAGCCTGAATGGTCCCCAGGACTATATACAACTGAAAACTCACACCCCAGAAGTGACTCGAACCCATACTCCCACAACTGGTATATACAGGGACGCCTTAATCCGCTTGACCATCACGACCGGACATAAGGAAGTGATAGCCGAGGCTATATGAACCACTTCCCCGCCGGCACTCGGATGGTAATCTTGGGCATAGCATTTTATCAAATCACCTCATTCTTTGGGGCACACGTGAGGAACACAAATGCAAACAAGCCTGAATGGTCCCCAGGACTATATACAACTGAAAACTCACACCCCAGAAGTGACTCGAACCCATACTCCCACAACTGGTATATACAGGGACGCCTTAATCCGCTTGACCATCACGACCGGACATAAGGAAGTGATAGCCGAGGCTATATGAACCACTTCCCCGCCGGCACTCGGATGGTAATCTTGGGCATAGCATTTTATCAAATCACCTCATTCTTTGGGGCACACGTGAGGAACACAAATGCAAACAAGCCTGAATGGTCCCCAGGACTATATACAACTGAAAACTCACACCCCAGAAGTGACTCGAACCCATACTCCCACAACTGGTATATACAGGGACGCCTTAATCCGCTTGACCATCACGACCGGACATAAGGAAGTGATAGCCGAGGCTATATGAACCACTTCTGGGGTGTGAGTTTTCAGTTGTATATAGTCCTGGGGACCATTCAGGCTTGTTTGCATTTGTGTTCCTCACGTGTGCCCCAAAGAATGAGGTGATTTGATAAAATGCTATGCCCAAGATTACCATCCGAGTGCCGGCGGGGAAGTGGTTCATATAGCCTCGGCTATCACTTCCTTATGTCCGGTCGTGATGGTCAAGCGGATTAAGGCGTCCCTGTATATACCAGTTGTGGGAGTATGGGTTCGAGTCACTTCTGGGGTGTGAGTTTTCAGTTGTATATAGTCCTGGGGACCATTCAGGCTTGTTTGCATTTGTGTTCCTCACGTGTGCCCCAAAGAATGAGGTGATTTGATAAAATGCTATGCCCAAGATTACCATCCGAGTGCCGGCGGGGAAGTGGTTCATATAGCCTCGGCTATCACTTCCTTATGTCCGGTCGTGATGGTCAAGCGGATTAAGGCGTCCCTGTATATACCAGTTGTGGGAGTATGGGTTCGAGTCACTTCTGGGGTGTGAGTTTTCAGTTGTATATAGTCCTGGGGACCATTCAGGCTTGTTTGCATTTGTGTTCCTCACGTGTGCCCCAAAGAATGAGGTGATTTGATAAAATGCTATGCCCAAGATTACCATCCGAGTGCCGGCGGGGAAGTGGTTCATATAGCCTCGGCTATCACTTCCTTATGTCCGGTCGTGATGGTCAAGCGGATTAAGGCGTCCCTGTATATACCAGTTGTGGGAGTATGGGTTCGAGTCACTTCTGGGGTGTGAGTTTTCAGTTGTATATAGTCCTGGGGACCATTCAGGCTTGTTTGCATTTGTGTTCCTCACGTGTGCCCCAAAGAATGAGGTGATTTGATAAAATGCTATGCCCAAGATTACCATCCGAGTGCCGGCGGGGAAGTGGTTCATATAGCCTCGGCTATCACTTCCTTATGTCCGGTCGTGATGGTCAAGCGGATTAAGGCGTCCCTGTATATACCAGTTGTGGGAGTATGGGTTCGAGTCACTTCTGGGGTGTGAGTTTTCAGTTGTATATAGTCCTGGGGACCATTCAGGCTTGTTTGCATTTGTGTTCCTCACGTGTGCCCCAAAGAATGAGGTGATTTGATAAAATGCTATGCCCAAGATTACCATCCGAGTGCCGGCGGGGAAGTGGTTCATATAGCCTCGGCTATCACTTCCTTATGTCCGGTCGTGATGGTCAAGCGGATTAAGGCGTCCCTGTATATACCAGTTGTGGGAGTATGGGTTCGAGTCACTTCTGGGGTGTGAGTTTTCAGTTGTATATAGTCCTGGGGACCATTCAGGCTTGTTTGCATTTGTGTTCCTCACGTGTGCCCCAAAGAATGAGGTGATTTGATAAAATGCTATGCCCAAGATTACCATCCGAGTGCCGGCGGGGAAGTGGTTCATATAGCCTCGGCTATCACTTCCTTATGTCCGGTCGTGATGGTCAAGCGGATTAAGGCGTCCCTGTATATACCAGTTGTGGGAGTATGGGTTCGAGTCACTTCTGGGGTGTGAGTTTTCAGTTGTATATAGTCCTGGGGACCATTCAGGCTTGTTTGCATTTGTGTTCCTCACGTGTGCCCCAAAGAATGAGGTGATTTGATAAAATGCTATGCCCAAGATTACCATCCGAGTGCCGGCGGGGAAGTGGTTCATATAGCCTCGGCTATCACTTCCTTATGTCCGGTCGTGATGGTCAAGCGGATTAAGGCGTCCCTGTATATACCAGTTGTGGGAGTATGGGTTCGAGTCACTTCTGGGGTGTGAGTTTTCAGTTATATATATATATATATATATATATATATATATATATATATATATATATATATATGTCGTACCTAGTAGTCAGAACGCACTTCTCGGCCTACTATGCAAGGCCCGATTTGCCTAATAAGCCAAGTTTTCCTAAATTAATATATTTTCTCTAATTCTTTTCTTATGAAATGATAAAGCTACCCATTTCATTATGTATAAGGTCAATTTTTTTTTATTGGAGTTAAAATTAACGTAGATATATGACCGAACCAAACCAACCCTACCTAACCTAACCTAACCTATCTTTATAGGTTAGGTTAGGTTAGGTTAGGTAGCCGAAAAAGTTGGGTTAGGTTAGGTAGTCGAAAAACAATTATTTCATGAAAACTTGGCTTATTAGGCAAACCGGGCCTTGCATAGTAGGCAGAGAAGTGCGTTCTGGCTACTAGGTACGACATATATATATATATATATAAGCTAGGGTCTCGGTGGTAAAGTTGGCTTCGTTCTTAACTCGTAATCGGGAATCTTGGGCGGGACAGAAATTATTGGACACGTTTCCTTTCACCTAATGCCTTAGTAGTTAATATGGAGTTAGTTGTTGCGGGGCTGCATCCTAAAGAGGGGTCAGTAGTTCAACCTTGTCCATGGCAGGTTAACCTGTTCTCTTCATAGCACGTCGCATTTTGACGTATACTTTACTTAAGGTCAAATAAACTTTCGTACTAGAAAATGGTAGCGGCTGGTGAAATTGACACACTGTTCCGTTTTCTGTTGTGGGTCCTCTGGTAGGGTTAGGATAAGGGGGCACTTTAGTACGACAGTTTCTTGACGTTGGGGACGGTCTGATACGAGAGTGGCGTCTTAGCCTCGAGGAGGATGAGTGGGTCGTCTCCTCGGGTGACCTCCAGAGGTCACAAGAGGTGGAGAATTGAAATATTTTATATTTATGCCTTTTAAACATAATGAAGAAACGCATTACTGTCTATTTAATTATGTTTTAAATTAGAATATAATGGAAAAATAGGCTATTGCCGGTATTATTAGTATTATTATTATTGAGAAAATCAGTTAGCGCCATCAGGAAGATTCGAACCCATGTACAGGGTAATTCAAGGAAAAGTCTCTAAACCACTACATCACGACATGGTCAAAAAAGCATTGCAACCTAGAGGATTCACCTGAATCCTGTACAGGGTTTTTATAGGATTATGAATTTTATTTTTTTCTTCGTTTTTCGAAATCTTAGATCCCTCCCCCCCCCCCCCGTTTAATGACCAATGAGAGCTGTGACGTGAGCTGCTATGTGTGTTGTAATAGGAAGAACACATCTCTTAAAGTTTTAATAATAATAATAATAATGGTGAAAAAAAGACCCAATACTTGTGTGAGTGTATTATTAAACCAAATTTTCGGATGACCCAACGTCCTTTATTAAAGACTTTAAACAGTGTTTACACTGCTTAAACCACCATGGTAAAGGATGTAGGCATATACAATAGTTGGGTTTAATAATACACTCACACAAGTATTGAATCTTTTCTTCACCTTCATTCAAACACTACGGTATTGTAGTAACTTCTCCAATAATAATAATTATAAATGAAACAACTATTTGATGACTGGATGAAGGTAATACCAGAGACAAGCACTTATGCAAATGAAAGTACATGGACTTTCTCAATAGATAATAAAGATGTAAATCACAACAATGAAACCCTTAACATTATCTTATCATGAGTGACATTGGCAAGTTTGTTTTTTCGCTCCAGATAAATATCGCGCGTCTCTCACAGTGGCGCCAAATCCACCAGCCTCTGCCACATTCAAATTCAATTTTAAATTCAAATGTTTATTCAGGTAAAAGTACATACTCAGATGATGAGTTACAAACATAATGTTGGATTTATAGATAGAGCTAGTACATACAGTACCTAAAGCCACTAATTTCTAGATGAAGAAATAACACTAGATGTAGAAAAACAGTGATTTATATACATAGCCTATTAAAGACAATATTACTGGGGGGTTGAAAGTTTTGACATTTTGTCTTTCAAGAGACATTTATAAAAATGTTGCAGCCAAATGCGGTAGGAAAGTTAAGCTTGGTTACGGAGGGTAGTGCAACCACCTATCATGGAATTCTCCTCGCTGCTCATTTGGGATTCCTGTCCCAAATGCTTCTATATTGGAGCGGAGTCTTGAAGTGGGTAGAATATAGTTGTGTATATATATAATATAGAATATAAAATATCACAACTATATTCTACCCACTTCAAGACTCCGCTCCAATATAGAAGCATCAAGAAATATGGGCCAATAGTTCCTCTGCAATTACTTCCATTCTTACCTTCAATACCCATTGTTTCGTGTTCTATCCTGTGTTGAAAGTTTTGTTCACCTCATCCAAAAACTGTTGTAACATATCACCTCACCCAAAATGCGGGTATAAAATGAAAAATGAAAGCTGTTTAAAT
>NC_091243.1:7880818-7895818 GCF_040958095.1 Procambarus clarkii | reverse complement strand
ACACGTCAGCCATCAATCACAGAGATTGTTAACATTGATTTACATGAATGCATTATTATGGTAGATCACGTTGATGACAGCGAGTGAGAGCATGCATTGATGTCCCCGATACATCGTAACTAGCAGTTCTAGCTGATCCTGTCTCTGAAGGGGGGGAGGTTAAGTCAATTATGAGTCCCTTTGGTAGTTGCTCCTCTCTTGAGAGCATCAACTGACTCATTAAGTCAACTCTGAGTGACAACTGACTCATCAAGTCAACTCTGAGTGACAACTGACTCATCAAGTCAACTCTGAGTGACAACTGACTCATCAAGTCAACTCTGAGTGTCTCTCTCCTGTGTCTCCAGTGGATGGTTTAGCGAGTACGTTGTTAAAAGCTAAATTATGTTAATCAAGATGTTAATGTTCTTGAACAGATTAAAAGTGTCAATTATGCAATGATTCAAAATTGGACGGCTAAAAATTTCACTTTTCGTGAACAATTCCACCTTTCGTGAACAATTCCACCTTTCGTGAACAATTCCACCTTTCGTGGAATCATAAGAATACAGGAATTAAGGAAACTGCAAACTAACCTGCGCTTGTAACATTCCACGGGAGACATCTCCCGTCACGCAGGGTGCAGTCGCACCTCCACAGATCTCCAGTATCAGCTCTTGATACTGGTAATGGCTCAAAAGGGCCACCACTTACGGGCTATTCATGCCCGTGCCACCTCTTGAGTGGCTTAATCTTCATCAATCACCCATGGGCACCTATACTGACCTCTCCCAGGATATGCAACCCACAACAGTCGCCTAACTCCCGGGTATGAATTACCTGCTAGGTAAACAGAGGCATCAGGTGAAAGGAAACGTGTCTAATCGTTCCTGTCCTGCCCGGTGATTGAACCCGGGTTCTTTGATTGTGAGACGAGGTCGTAGACTACTGTGCTACAGGTTTAATCTATAAAGGTTATCCTACAGCTGCAGTTATCCTACAGTTATCCTATCTTATCCCACAGATAGGTTATCCTATCCACCTACAGCATCCACCTAGATGCTGTAGGTGGGAGATGAGAGAGGAGTTCTGTGATCCCTGCAACAGGCAAAGCTCAATGAGACGCAATATAGCAGATAACAATAGACGAGTGGATCGCTTGATTGTTTTAAGCGTAGGTTAGACATGTGTGTGTGAATGAGTTTGGGTAGTGTGTGTGTATTCACCTAGTTGTGCTTGCGGGGGTTGAACTCTGCTCTTTCGGCCCGTCTCTCAACTGTTATTAACTATTCTTTTTTAACTTTTTTCACGCCACACACACCCCAGGAAGCAGCCCGTGACAGCTGACTAACTCCCAGATACCTATTTACTGCTAGGTAACAGGGGCATCAGAAGGAAAGAAACACTGCCCATTGTTTCTCGCCAGCGAACGAAATCGAACTCGGGACTACAGGATCACGCGTCCAGCGTGCTGTCCACTCAGCCACCGGCCCAGCCACACAGCCACCGTGTGTGTGTGTGTGTGTGTGTGTGTGTGTGTGTGTGTGTGTGTGTGTGTGTGTGTGTGTGTGTGTGTGTGTGTGTGTGTGTGCGTGTGTGCGTGTGATGGGTAGTGGATCCCGAGTCAAATTAACAATTAGGCCTCATTAGTTCTCTATCTCCCAACTATCTCGCCCTTATTTCATTACTATCTCGGGACGCTCACCCCTCCCACACACACACACACACACACACGCACACACACACACGAACGGATGGAACACACACAAGGGGACACAGGTGGAAACTGAGGACCCAAATGAGCCATAGAGACATTACAAAGATTTGTTTAGTGTCAGACTAGCTAATAAATGAAATGCATTAGGCAGTGATGTGGTGGAGGCTGACTCCATACACAGTTTCAAATGTAGATATGATAGACCCCCAATAAAGCTAGGAATATGTACTCCAGTTAATTGATAGTTGAAAGGCGAGACCCAACAGCCGAAGCTCAACCCCTACAAGCTCACCTAGGTGAGCATATACTCCAGTGACTATACCCTACAGTCAGTATTTCTTAGAGAAATCAATAACACCATTAAAACTTCCTATATAGGCAGTACTGTATATAACAAACTCATATACCTGTCCAAAACGATTACATATTTCTAATATACATTGTTCAAATTTATTCACACAAATGCATTTTTATTTCATTGATATTTGATTGTGATGTCATAGAAAATGGAATTGCTGAGCTCTTTTAAATACCTTTAGTCAATTATCAGCAAAATTTTGACCAATCCTTTTTATGAGAATTTGTTATATTTCCGATGGGTTTGGCAAGGTAGGGGAGGGGGGGGGGGGGGTTATAGTAGAGTGTGGGTAACTAGGGTGTGGGGGGTTAGTGCCTCACCCAAGGGGGGGGGGGGAGGAGGCTTCTAGGACTGGGTGAGTGCCATGGTGCCAGCTTCAGAGTGCCAACATTGTTGGAATGTCCTAGCACTTTCTACCAACATTAAGCTTTCAGTATTGCTGGCTTACTTTTGCGTTTTATTACATATACATACATATATATATATATATATATTTATATATATATATATATATATATATATATATATATATATATATATATATATATTCAGTTGCATATAGTCCTGGGGACCATTCAGGCTTGTTCGCATATATATATCTCTATATCTCTCTCTCTCTCTCTCTCTCTCTCTCTCTATATATATATATATATATATATATATATATATATATATATATATATATATATATATGTGTGTGTGTGTGTGTGTGTGTGTGTGTGTGTGTGTGAAATAAAAAAAACATAACCAGTTTTTTCAGCCTAGAATGACCATAGATGTGATTGGCTTTCCCGAGTTCAAAACTACAATCTTAGCACTATTGCACTAAGGTCTGATGATTGTAATGGCCTCTTAAGAACGTTGATTGTCATGAACCCTTAACCACTTAACCAGTAACTATGGAGTTATATGCCTCTGGCCGTTTGACCCCACCAAGCCTAATCGTGTTCGCCATTAAGTAGCCGGCAGTGCAATGTTGAAATTTTCTTGTATCCGCCAGACACTGCAACGCCATCGAACAGACTACTATAAATTTCATTATATCACCATTTACTAAACTCATGCGTTGAATGCCAACTTTGGGACCTGTTGCAAAAGCCGAGTTATATAAACTTATATGTGAAATGCAACGAGTAATGAGGCTGGTGATATATTTGTATCAGTGTTAAAGGAATGAAAGGAAGGGCTTAGAAGTTCATTAGTAAATCCCTGTATTATATCGGAGAATTATGTATTTATTCCAGTAGCATGGAGGGTTGCTAATGTTGTAATCACGCCCCAGCAATGACATTTTTCTCAACTTTCAATCAACTGGTTTACATGTCATTGACGCATTTGGGCTCATAGTCATATCTATATCTGAGGCTGTGTATGGAGTCATACACAGGTTGAGACTGTGTGTGTGTGTGTGTGTGTGTGTGTGTGTGTAATTACCTAAGTGTAATTATAGTCATATCTATATCTGAGGCCGTGTATGGAGTCCACACACACACACAGGCTGAGACTGTGTGTGTGTGTGTGTGTGTGTGTGTGTGTGTGTGTGTGTGTGTGTGTGTGTGTGTGTGTGTGTGTGTGTGTGTGTGTGTGTGTGTGTGTGGGCGCGCGCGCTTGACAAGTAATCCAATATTAACACCGCTAAACTCACGTGGCTTGTCATCAGTCATCATTCACGATGAATCGCTTGATGACCCAAACTGTTTCCTGGACGGTATGGACGCTCTGCAGTGGATGGAGCGAGCTATGACTGCCTCACACACGCACACTCTCCTACACTCTGATGGACCACTGCTACTGCCCCTCTGATCACACACCCCCCCACATGGTGATAACACCACCAGTCAACCCTCTTCCCACTCACCTGATTTAGATAACATTGATGAGTAGGCTTATCTATTAAGGAGGCACTAATCTATAATATTAACATTAACACACCTTAATACATCGATCTTCCTGCGATGTTTAGTTAATATTAAACATTATTAGTAGAAAAAGCTTTATGGTAAGACATATTTAACATATAGTTAACATATACACACATATAATCACGCACCTACATATACGCAGTGAAATCTGGAAAATACAGACAATTATCAGTTTGACCCGATAAGGGTCTTCAATGAATGGACCCAAATGTCGTCACTGCTCTCATTTCTGACGTGTAGGAACAGTGGTTGTTAGGGTCCCTGCCTCGTTACTGTGGCTTTACCCATCGTGAGATGATGTCAACATGTCAAGGCAACAGTTGGCCTGGGGCCAGATTCACGAAAGCAGTTACGCAAGTACTTATGAACGTGTACATCTTTCCTCAATCTTTGACGGCTTTGGTTACATTTATTATACAGTTTACAAGCATGAAAACTTCCCAATCAACTGTTGTTATTGTTATAAACAGCCTCCTGGTGCTTCGGAGCTCATTAACTGTTTACTAATTGGAAACAAAGCCGCCAAAGATTGAGAAAAGATGTCGAGGTTCGTAAGTGTTTGCGTAAGTGCTTTCGTGAATCTGGCTCCTGATCTTTAAGGTGAAGTGTTTCTTAATCTGAAGATGGCTGTCTTAGGACGCTAATCCTTAATAAATCCTGGGAATCCAGGATTAAATCCCATTGTGTGACCCATTATTATCCTCTCTACCCACAGGATAGGATTGGGAAATATAGTAAAGGGATTAGTTTAAATGATTGTAAGCCTTGTCAGCGAATACATGCCCAACGACTGATGTATTGTTGTTGTTGTTATAGATTCAGCTACTCGGAACAAGTTCCAAGTAGCACGGGCTATGGTGAGCCCGTAGTGGACTTACCTGGCACAGGAGCGTTGCTGTGTATGTTCCCGACTGATGTACTAACCAGTAGCTCTATGCAGGCGATGAGTCACAATAACGTGGCTAAAGTATGTTGACCAGACCACACACTAGAAGGTGAAGGGACGACGACGACGTTTCTGTCCGTCCTGGACCATTCTCAAGTCGATTGTGACTTGAGAATGGTCCATGACGGACCGAAACGTCGTCGTCTCTTCACCTACTAGTGTGTGGTCTGGTCAACAACCAGTAGCTCTCCTCTCCTCCGTTCAACCTGACTGTTACGTTATTATTAGTTGTGAAATGTCACTGAATATTTCCGAGTCTGTTAACGGGTTATTCATGCAGTGCCACCTCTTGAGGGGGTTTAATCTTGATCAATCAGTCTCTTGTTTGTGCATTGGCCTGTGCAAGTGCACGCGCGTGCGTATGAGTGTCTATAATTATCGGTTGTAGTTATACCACTATTGCTAGCTGTGGTGGTGGTGGTGGTGGTTCGGTGGTAGTTTAAGTATACTTTCTTTTTAAGTACTTTTCCTTTAACAATTTCTTGGGGTTTAAGTGAGTTCAAAGTCAGTGAAACTTGGCACGGGCGTCTCATCAATTCACCAACCCTACTCACTTATCATCCACAGGCCAAACACTTAGACTACTCACTTAGAAGAGGGTCAGGATAAGGCTTTACGATGGGACGGGGGGGAAAGGAATGGTGCCCAATCACTTGGACGGTCGGGGATTGAACGCCGACGTGCATGAAGCGAGACCGTCACTCTACCGTCCAGTCCAAGTGGTTGGGAGGGCCCAGGAGGTGATAGACAGAGGGGGGGAGGGGGCTAGAAGGTAGATGAGTTGAGGTAGAGACACCTGGGAAGGTTGAAGAGCCAGGACGCTCCCGGGAAGACCTATACGATTGATGAAGCCACCCAAGAGGTGGCACGGGCATGAATAGCCCGTAAGGTGACCTATACGTGGGTTGGTGAGCTCATCAAGGTGCCCACCGCCCCGACACCTGCCAAGCCTCCCTACTCACTCTCCATCTCATTCCTACTAATACACACCACCAACACCTCCTCCAATACCTGTGTCACGCTAGCAGTTGTGGACGTCAAGTATATCACACACACACACACACACACACACACACACACACACACACACACACACACACACACACACACACACACACACACACACACACACATCCACACACACACACTCAGGAATCTGTATACCTGTTGATTGACGGTTGAGAGGCAGGACCAAAGAGCCAGAGCTCAACCCCCGCAAACACAACTAGGTGAGTACAACTAGGTGAGTACACACACACACACACACACACACACACACACACACACACACACACACACACACACACACACACTTTTAAGAACAAGAGGTCATAGATATAAACTAGCTAAACACAGATGCCGAAGAAATATAAGAAAATTCACTTTCGCAAACAGAGTGGTAGACGGTTGGAACAAGTTAGGGGAGAAGGTGGTGGAGGCCAAGACCGTCAGTAGTTTCAAAGCGTTATATGACAAAGAGTGCTGGGAAGACGGGACACCACGAGCGTAGCTCTCATCCTGTAACTACACTTAGGTAATTACACTTAGGTAATTACACACACACACACACACACACACACACACACACACACACACACACACACACACACACACACACACACACACACACACATACACACACAGCAAATTGTGGAAGCAAATACTATTCATAATTTTAAAACCAGGTATGATAGGGAAATAGGACAGGAGTCATTGCTGTAAACAACCGATGCTCGAAAGGCGGGATCCAAGAGTCAATGCTCGATCCTGCAGACACAACTAGGTGAGTACAACTAGGTGAGTACACACACACACACACACACACACACACACACACACACACACACACACACACACACACACACACACACACACACACACACACACACACACCACATGCAGGTGCAGTGTATGCATAGAGTGCTTGCTTGGCACACACTCCGTGCATGGAGGTGTGCCTCCATATTAGTCCCAGAGCTGAGGCCCAACCAATACCACCCAACTTACAACGCAATTAAAAAGTAGAAATTGGCACTATTGAGTTGAACAAACCGGAAAGGTATTTTCTACGTATTTTGCAAAGACAAACTAACCTAACCCTAACCTAACCTTCCCAGACCTAATACACAATATCTGAGGCCTATTATAGTACATATGTGTGTTATACTAGGCCTAGGAATATTTTAATTAGTTTTTTAGCTTCATTTTTTCTCACTCTATAAAATGAATAGTACAATGTTCTACTATCTAATTGTATAGACCGGCAATGTGTTTACTATGGTGAAGATAGTTACAAACACTACTATCTAACAGGTGAATGGGTTGGATACGAGGGCTGGGGGGGGGGAGGACGAGGGCTGGGGAGGAGGACGAGGGCTGGGGGGGGAGGACGAGGGCTGGGGGGGGAGGACGAGGGCTGGGGGGAGGACGAGGGCTGGGGGGGAGGACGAGGGCTGTGGGGGGGGACGAGGGCTGGGGGGGAGGACGAGGGCTGGGGAGGAGAACGAGGGCTGGGGGGGAGGACGAGGGCTGGGGGGAGGACGAGGGCTGGGGGGGAGGACGAAGGCTGTGGGGGGGACGAGGGCTGGGGGGGGGAGGACGAGGGCTGGGGGGGGAGGACGAGGGCTGGGGAGGAGGACGAGGGCTGGGGGGGAAGACGAGGGCTGGGGGGGGGAGGACGAGGGCTGGGGAGGAGGACGAGGGCTGGGGGGGGGAGGACGAGGGCTGGGGGGGGAGGACGAGGGCTGGGGGGGAGGACGAGGGCTGTGGGGGGACGAGGGCTGGGGGGGGAGGACGAGGGCTGGGGTGGAGGACGGGCTGGGGTGGAGGACGGGCTGGGGTGGAGGACGGGCTGGGGGGGAGGACGAGGGCTGGGGGGGAGGACGGGCTGGGGGGGAGGACGAGGTTTGGGGAGGAGGACTAGGACTGGGGGGGAGGACGAGGGCTGGGGAGGAGGACGAGGGCTGAGGGGGAGGACGAGGGCTAGGGGGGAGGACGAGGGCTGGGGTGGAGGACGAGGGCTGGGGGGGAGGACGAGGGCTGGGGGGGAGGACGAGGGCTGGGGTGGAGGACGAGGGCTGGGGAGGAGGACGAGGGCTCGGGGGGGGGGGGGGGTGGAGGAAAGAGGTGGGAGAGATATACGTGTTCTATATATATATATATCTCCCAGGTGGCAGGCACAGTGCTTTCCCTTCACCTACACTCACCTGATGTGGCACTCTGTCCTCACCAACCATGGCACTCTGTCCTCACCAACCATGGCACTCTGTCCTCACCAACCATGGCACTCTGTCCTCACCAACCATGGCACTCTGTCCTCACCACCCATGGCACTGTGTCCTCACCAACCATGGCACTGTGTCCTCACCAACGATGGCACTGTGTCCTCACCAACCATGGCACTGTGTCCTCACCAACCATGGTACTCTGTCCTCACCAACCATGGCACTCTGTCCTCACCACCCATGGCACTGTATCCTCACCACCCATGGCACTGTGTCCTCACCAACCATGGCACTGTGTCCTCACCAACCATGGCACTGTGTCCTCACCAACCATGGCACTCTGTCCTCACCAACCATGGCACTCTGTCCTCACCAACCATGGCACTGTGTCCTCACCACCCATGGCACTGTGTCCTCACCAACCATGGCACTGTGTCCTCACCAACCATGGCACTGTGTCCTCACCAACCATGGCACTGTGTCCTCACCAACCATGGTACTCTGTCCTCACCAACCATGGCACTCTGTCCTCACCACCCATGGCACTGTGTCCTCACCACCCATGGCACTGTGTCCTCACCAACCATGGCACTGTGTCCTCACCAACCATGGCACTGTGTCCTCACCAACCATGGCACTCTGTCCTCACCAACCATGGCACTCTGTCCTCACCAACCATGGCACTCTGTCCTCACCAACCATGGCACTCTGTCCTCACCAACCATGGCACTGTGTCCTCACCACCCATGGCACTGTGTCCTCACCAACCATGGCACTGTGTCCTCACCAACCATGGCACTGTGTCCTCACCAACCATGGCACTGTGTCCTCACCAACCATGGCACTCTGTCCTCACCAACCATGGTACTCTGTCCTCACCAACCATGGCACTCTGTCCTCACCACCCATGGCACTGTGTCCTCACCACCCATGGCACTGTGTCCTCACCAACCATGGCACTGTGTCCTCACCAACCATGGCACTGTGTCCTCACCAACCATGGCACTCTGTCCTCACCAACCATGGCACTCTGTCCTCACCAACCAGGGCACTCTGTCCTCACCAACCAGGGCACTCTGTCCTCACCAACCATGGCACTCTGTCCTCACCAACCATGGCACTCTCCCATATACTAACCATCCATCCTCCAAAAAATGATAGTACATGTAGCAACTATTTGGTCAAACGTACAAAAATGTACTGTTGAACCCCCAAAAAATTGACATATATTTTTTAATTAGTCCAAACGGCAGTGTAATAATTTGTAAATGAAACAAAAAGAGCCTAGCCTAACCCAGCCTAACCTGTCGAAGCAATTCTAGTTTTAATAGAATAATTAGATAATAATTCTAGTTCTAATACACTATATTAGGCCTAATATTACATTGCCTCTCAGTAGGTGGAAATTATATTTGTCTAGGTAGAAGAGTGGGAAATGTTGAAGGCATATAAAGTACTGTTAGATATGAGTATAAAATAAATCAGATATAACTCCGGATCATGTGCAGTCTACCTGCCAAGGTGAGGGCATGACGCGAGAGATTGTATTAAGGCAGCGTGAATAATGCAACACCATTCATGGATAACTAAGACTTTCATGGACACGACCACCATGACTGTGAGGGACGGGGCTCGCCTCTCCAGGTGCAGATCACAGCCTTTCTAAACTCATTAGATGAAATAATATTCAAGCCTTAACATGGGGAGCCGGTCGGCCGAGCGGACAGCACGCTGGACTTGTGATCCTGTGGTCCTGGGTTCGATCCCAGGCGCCGGCGAGAAACAATGGGCAAAAGTTTCTTTCACCCTACGCCCTTGTTACCTAGCAGTAAAATAGGTACCTGGGTGTTAGCCAGCTGTCACGGGCTGCTTCCTGGGGGTGGAGGCCAGGTCGAGGACCGGGCCGCGGGGACACTAGAAGCCCCGAAATCATCTCAAGATACCCTCAAGATGGCTAGTGGTATTGGTGTAGATAATGCCAACATTTAGACAACTCAGAAAAGGGGGAAGACAACCTTTGTCATCACAACAGAATTGATGTTCCGGTAAAGTGATACACAAATATACTTAATATGGAAGCACAGAAAAGTTGATTGTAAATACTAACTGTAGAAGTGTGAGGATCAAGATCTTATAGGTTATCTTGAGATGATTTCGGGGCTTTAGTATCTCCGCGGCCCGGTCCTCGACCAGGCCTCCACCCCCAGGAAAGCAGCCCGTGACAGCTGACTAACACCCAGGTACCAATTTTACTGCTAGGTAACAGGGGCATAGGGTGAAAGAAACTCTGCGCATTGTTTCTCGCCGGCGCCTGGTATCGAACCCAGAACCACAGGATCACAAGTCCAGCGTGCTGTCCGCTCGGCCGACCGGCTCCCGATGGATGGAATGACCTCTGAGCACCGACGTGTACTGAACAGGTAAAATATAATAGCATCCGTTGTTGTTGTTTAAGATTCAGCGACTTGGAACAAAAAGTTCCAAGTAGCACAGGTTATGGTGAGCCCGTAGTGGAGTTATGTTATAGCACTCACTGAAACATGGTTAATATGCGATTGCGATCGAGAGACCTACTGATCATCTACCAAGTCAAGGGACATTAACTCTTTCATGATGCACACGTCAGATAGCAAGGACGGTGGAGTTACCATCTATGTGGAAGATCTGAAGAGCGTTGTTGAAGAGATGTTATTGATTTATGGAACAAATTATTAGGCTGAAATAATGGAAGCGGGATCGCTAAACTGGTTCAAGCATAGGTTAGACATGCACAAGTTTTTGGTATATATAAGCAGGAGCTGCCTCCTATAGGCCAGTAGGCCTTCTGCAGTTGTGGAGGCTGATGCCATACCTGGAGTAGGAGTTGTGAGGGATTGACTCCATACATGGAGTAGGAGTAGTGGAGGCTGGCTACATACTTGGAGAAGGAGAAGCCGTGGAGGCTGATTCCATATAAAGTTTCAAATGCAGATATCTTTACAAGATAGACGGGAGTCATTCTACCAGATGATACATAGCTAAAAGGCGGGGCCCAAGAACTGAAACGCGATCCACCAAACACACACACACAGCAGGGGGTAAGAATATACCCGTATGAGACACGTAAGGAAGGAGGAAGACAAGGAAGAGGAAGGAAGAGGAGGAGGCGTGAGAGACGAGGACATAGATACACGTGTTGCCTGTGTGATGGTTCGTCCTCTAGCGCCCTCTGCCATTCCCACAGCTGACCCCACACCGGCACGCCCTCCCCCGTACCCACACCAGTACCCCCGTCCCCTACTACCCCCCCTACCATCCTACTACCACCCCCCACCCCCACACTTCGATGTAATGGAGGCTGACTCCATACACAGTTTCAAATGTAGATTTGATAGAGCCCAATAGGCTCAGGAATCTGTACACCTGTTGATTGGCAGTTGAGAGGTCAGTCACGCCCTCTACAGCCTAACCCACTGTAAAACAGTAGCAGCAAACTATAGATATATCGCAAGTTCGTGGAGAGGACCCGAAAGTTAGGAAAACACTATTTGTCAAATATTGATACTGTTCTTAAAAGATTCCAACATTTTGCAGCCGCAAGATAACGTAAGATTTTAAGGGTTCACAGATGTTAATCATCTTGTTTGAAGAGCTGTTCACTTGAGACAGTTAAGCAAGTCCCAGCTGTGTCTGGGTACAAGTGGCAGGATGAACAACCCAGCGGGTTCTCTTCCTATTGGGGAGTGTTGTACATGCTGCTATGGCAGTGTGTCCACTCACAAGATGAGTGGCGCTGCCCAATACTGTCACTATGGCGGTGTGTCCACTCACAGGAGGAGTGGCGCTGCCCAATAAACTCGCCCCTCGGGGCAAAATTAAAAAAAAAATAAAGCAGGAACCCATGCCCCATCTCACAGTGAACAATCTTGTAAAACAAATACATCCTGGTTGGGTAAGAAATACAACATTCTTTCTGCCTAACGTATCTGTTTACATTTCGGGGAACAAGAACTAACTACACAAATGAATTTCATTATAGTGAACATGAACTTCTCTAAAGCCTTTGATGAGGGGATCTATCTTCTTGAGATTGAAATATTGAAATATTGAAATTGATTTCAATTTCAATTTCAATATCTTCTTGAGATGATTTCGGGGCTTTTTTAGTGTCCTCGCGGCCCGGTCCTCGACCAGGCCTCCTACCCCCAGGAAGCAGCCCGTGACAGCTGACTAACACCCAGGTACCTATTTACTGCTAGGTAACAGGGGCATAGGGTGAATGAAACTCTGCCCATTGTTTCTCGCCGGCACCTGGGATCGAACCCAGGACCAGAAAATTACAAGTCCAGCGTGCTGTCTGCTCGGCCGACCGGCTCCCCGGGATACTCGAACAACCTGGCACAGAAACCAAGAAACACATGGAATAAACGGCAAAAATCCTGGCCGGGGAGGATTGACCGGGCGCCAATCCTTAACTGGAGCCTCTGTTCACCCGGCAGTGAATGAGTACCTGTTTGTTAAATGATTCGGACGGGGTTGTATTCCGGGGAATTATTAGGATTAAGGACCTGCCTGGAACGCTACGCGTCCTAGTGGCTGTACAAGAATGTAAAAACTTTTGTATGTAATGTAAATACTAGAATAGATAAACCGAGAGTTAAAACAAATAAAACAAAAGGGTCGTCTTAAATGGAAATGAATCTAACTAGAGAAATGTATTGAGTGGAGTATGCACAGAGTTCAGTCTTGAGTGGAGTATGCACAGAGTTCAGTCTTGAGTGGAGTATGCACAGAGTTCAGTCTTGAGTGGAGTATGCACAGAGTTCAGTCTTGAGTGGAGTATGCACAGAGTTCAGTCTTGAGTGGAGTATGCACAGAGTTCAGTCTTGAGTGGAGTATGCACAGAGTTCAGTCTTGAGTGGAGTATGCACAGAGTTCAGTCTTGAGTGGAGTATGCACAGAGTTCAGTCTTGAGTGGAGTATGCACAGAGTTCAGTCTTGAGTGGAGTATGCACAGAGTTCAGTCTTGAGTGGAGTATGCACAGAGTTCAGTCTTGAGTGGAGTATGCACAGAGTTCAGTCTTGAGTGGAGTATGCACAGAGTTCAGTCTTGAGTGGAGTATGCACAGAGTTCAGTCTTGAGTGGAGTATGCACAGAGTTCAGTCTTGAGTGGAGTATGCACAGAGTTCAGTCTTGAGGCCACCTACCTTGAGGTGCTTCCGGGGCTTAGTGTCCCCGCGGCCCGGTCGTCGACCAGGCCTCCTGGTTGCTGGACTGATCAACCAGGCTGTTAGACGCGGCTGCTCGCAGCCTGACGTATGAGCCAACCCTTTATTGCAATGTACATCAACGACATTGATGAAAAGACTATACAAACCACAACATCAATTTGCAGAGGACACCAAGAATTATGGTAATGTTAGGAAGCGGAAACGATATTGAGGCCTGGGTAAGTCAATCTTAATGACCTCAACACATGATCAGAAGATAGGTAAAATTATTCAATATTGGGACATGCGAGCCTTTGCACACAGGAAATAACAATGCACACCTACCCCATCAACAACTATCAACAACACGCCCTCACAATACAAAGAAAAAAAATTATTGTAACTTTAATTAGATTATAACAGACGCAGGTTCGAATCCTCGTCACTGCCCTTGTGGATTTGTTCATTTGATGCATCACGTTAGTGTGATCTCTGTGTGTGATGATTGTAACTTGTAGTGTGATCTCTGTGTGTGATGATTGTAACTTGTAGTGTGATCTCTGTGTGTGATGATTGTAACTTGTAGTGTGATCTCTGTGTGGGATGATTGTAACTTGTTCAAAAATAAGATTCGTGGTAAAATATTAAACCAAACCGTTGGAATAACCAAATGACCTTTGAATTAATTTAAAATAAAGAAGTTATTCAACTGTATAAATCCCTGATGTGCCCCCATGCGGACTAGTGTACCCAGGTATGCCCACCTCACTGCAAAAGGTCATTTCTGCATCGGAAAAAGTCCAGTGCAGATCGACTAAGTCGACTCTCATACCATCAAAGGTCGAGGACTACAGGACTAACAACATTGCGGACACGACAGGCCTAATCTTTCTCAAACCTTCAGAATACCGAACATATTGGAGGATATTAATCCAGACATCTTGTTGACCAGACGACACACTAGAAGGTGAAGGGACAACGACGATGTTTCGGTCCGTCATGGACCATTCTCACAATTGACTTGAGAATAGTCCAGGACGGACCGAAACGTCGTCGTCCCTTCACCTTTTAGTGTGTGGTCTAGTCAACATACTTTAGCCACGTTATTGTGACTCATCGCCTGCATCCAGACATCTTCTTTAAAAGGTCCACAGTAACTCACACATACAAGGGACAAAGAAGTCAAGTTCAACAAGACACTGTGTAGGACAGGTTTTTTTCACCCAGATGGAAATAAACTCATAAGATCACCCACCCCACCAAGCTGTAAATGCCCAGTTCAAAATTCAGTTGGAAATATTCCTGGGGTATAATGGGAGGACCTTTGGCAACCCGCCGTCTTGCTGTCCCTGTCGTGGCCACTAGAGACGGTGGCCCTCAGGCAAATGTCGGGACTCTCATCCACATCTTTGAACCCTTGTCCATATCTCAGGAAATTCCCACTCACATGTAATAATAATATTATAATATTAATAATAATAATTTATCTTTCTAGGAAGTTGAGAAAGTAGAACAGCCCTTCACAGAGGAACATCCATGGCCACCCATAACACCCACCCATGGCCACCCATAACACCCACCCGTGGCCACCCATAACACCCACCCATGGCCACCCATAACACCCACCCATGGCCACCCATAACACCCACCCATGGCCACCCATA